>NC_143048.1:43595000-43710000 GCF_057628025.1 Oncorhynchus mykiss
AAAAAAACAGCTGAATTGGATATTTCACTTGTCCATATTGAGTGACGTTTGCTGAGTTTTTCTCTTCATATTGAGTGTTCCCTGTGAATTTCACATCTTCAACATTGAAACTTCAATCAAAGGAGGGTAAGGACATTTTAATTTATGCATTTAATGTAATTTATGATTATGTTTGACAGTGTATAACCATTCTGCATAACAATTGAATATTTTTTTATGTCACAGGGAAGAGTATACATTCAAGCATTTCAATGTAGTTTTTCGTTTAATGGCCTACTTCACAGCACATTCTTCGTGAGCTGTCCAAATCAAACTGAATGAATACAGATTCATGAAGGGACATCAAGTGTATTTTCAGGAATTTGGCTCAAATCTCTCATCAAGTTGTAGAAACATATTTTTAAAGGGATACATGTCTTCTGAGTATCAGCCTATAGACCCCTGAATGGATCCAACTTTGAAAATGTGCCTCGGTTGCCATAGCACCTGTTACTGCACTGAATGTGATTCTAAGCTGTTTAGACTTCTTATGTAAAGCGGAAGGCCAAGCGGATACAGAGACAGACGGACGGACGGACGGACGGACAGACAGACAGACAGGAGATTGTAAGAAACGACTGACACAGTAAATGTACTGTCTATCAACGGCATAAATTGAACCGCTCTGTACAGAGCACTAACCTACTTGATTTATTTATTATGTCCAAATAAATATTAAATACATTTTTAAACATACATTGTGAAGGGTCTTATGAAAAAGTGCATTCTAATTGTGCTGCATATTACACTGAATCTCTCTCTCTCTCTCTCTCTCTCTCTCTCTCTCTCTCTCTCTCTCTCTCTCTCTCTCTCTCTAAAGTACTTCTGGGCGTGAGGATGAACGGCAGCCAATCAAACCTGTCCCTGAAGTGTGTGCGTGACACCAGCGTGACGGCGGTGGTCTTCCCCTGTCTCTACAGCGCCCTCTTCCTGTTTGCGCTGGTACTCAACTGCCTGGCTGCATGGATCTTCTTCAACATCCGTAGCACCACCACCTTCGTGGTCTACCTGAAGAACGTAGTAAGGGAACCAGCATTTATTTTCTGTGATAAATCAATTTAGTTGTCTGACTGTCAATAATAGTTTAACAACATGACTGACGTGATGGCCTGTCCGTCAACAGGTGGTGGCAGACCTGCTGATGACCCTGTCCATTCCGTTGAAGGTCCTCGCGGACGCCGACGTGGGCTCCTGGCGTCTGCGTGCGTTCTACTGCCGCTACTCCGCCGTCCTCTTCTACACCACCATGTACATCAGCATCCTGCTCCTGGGGCTCATCAGCCTGGACCGCTACCTCAAGATAGTCAGGCCCTTTGGGAAGTGCGCCCTCCAGAGGGTCGGGGTGGGACAGGCCTTGAGTGCGGCCGTCTGGGCTGTGATGGTTTCTCTGGCTCTGCCCAATGCCATTCTGAGTGACCGCACACCGCTGTTCTCTGGTGGCCGGCTGAAGTGTACCTCTCTAAAGGGTCAGGCCGGCATGCTGTGGCACGAGGGCTTCAACTACTTCTGCCAAGTATGGGCAATATTCTTGTACACAACATGCAACCATTTCTAAGATTGTACTGAGTTCCAGTTCATATAAGAAATCAGTCAATTTATATAAATTCATTAGGCTCTAATCTATGGATTTCACATGACTGAGAATACAGATATGCATCAGTTGGTCACAGATACCTTAAAAAAATACAGTAGGGGCATCAGTATCTGATGTGACCACCACTTGCCTCATGCAGTGTGACACATCTCCTTCGCAGAGAGTTGATCAGGCTGTTTGTTGATTGTGGCCTGTGGAATGTTGTTCCACTCTTCTGCAAAGGCTGTGCGAAGTTGCTGGATATTGCAGGGAATTGGAACACGCTGTTGTACATGTCGATCCAGAGCATCCCAAACATGCTCAATGGGTGACATGTCTGGTGAGTATGCAGGCCATGGAAGAACAGACCTTTTCAGCTTCCAGGAATTGTGTACAGATCCTTGTCACATGGGGCCTTGCATTATCATGCTGAAACATGAGGTGATGGCGACGGATGAATGGCACAACAATGGGCCTCAGGATCTCGTCACCGTATTTCTGTGCATTCAAATTGCCATCAATAAATTGCATTTGTGTTCATTGTCCGTAGCTTACGCCTGCCCATACCATATCCACACCGCCACCATTAGGCACTCTCTTCACAATGTTGACATCAGCAAACCGCTCGCCCACACAACGCCATACACGCTGTCTGCCATCTGCCCGGTACAGTTGAAACCGGGATTCCTCCATGAAGAGCACACTTCTCCAGCGTGTCAGTGGACATCAACGGGGAGCATTTTCCCACTGAAGTCAGTTACTACCCTAAACTGCAGTCAAGTCAAGTCCCTGGTGAGGACGACGAGAATACAGATGAGCTTCCCTGAGACCGTTATCTTACAGTTTGTGCAGAAATTCTTCGGGTTGTACAAACCCACAGTTTCATCAGCTAGTGGCTTGTCTCAGACGATCCCGCAGGTGAAGAAGACGGATGTGGAAGTCTTGGGCTGGCATGGTTACATCTGGTCTGGGGTAGTGAGGCCAGTTGGATGGTGGAGGCGGCTTATGGTAGAGAAATTAACATTTAATTCTCAGGCTAAAGCTCAGCCCAGGACCTCCACATCTGGCGTCTTCACCTACGGGATTATCTGAGACCAGCCAACCGGACAGCTGAAGAAACTGAGGAGTATTTATGTCTGTAATAAAGCCCTTTTGTGGGGAAAAACTCATTCTGGTTGGCTAGGCCTGGCTTCTCAATAGGTCGGCCTGGCTCCCAAGTGGGTGGGCCTATGCCCTCCCAGGTTGTGCCCCTGCCCAGTCATGTGAAATCCATAGATTAGGGAAAATTTACTTATTTCAATTGACTGATTTCCTTACATGATATCAGTAAAATCATTGAAATTGTTGCATTTATACTGATTACATGTTGACACCCTGATGAAGGCGTTGGCCGGTAAGCGATAATAATGTATTTGAATAATGACTTAGCCAAACACATTAAAAGCTTTTTAACTTTCAAAAGCACACGAGTGCCTGGACTTAGCACCTATTTGTGATGAAAAATGTTGCTTTAGCTTTTCTGATGATGACGTTTGATGCCTTACGGGGTTTTCTCCTCCTCTTCCCAGGTGGTGTTTTGGGGAACACTGGCTCTGATGCTGCTGTGTTACACCTTCATCAGTCGGAAAGTCTACGAGTCTTACAAAGCCTCGCGTAGTGGTTCCAAAGCGGCCAGCCGCAGGACCAAGGCCAAAGTCTTTGTGGTGGTGGGGGTGTTTTTCGTTTGTTTCGCCCCTTTTCATTTCGCCAGGGTGCCCTACACTCTCACCCAGACCCGAAACATAGACAACCACTGTCGGGCGCAAAACGCACTCTACGTTGCCAAGGAGACCACTCTCTGGCTGTCTGCCACAAACGTGTGTCTGGACCCGCTGATCTATGTGTTCCTGTGCAGGGTGTTCCGGAAAAGATTGACTGCCACACTCAAACGCAAGCCCCTCCCCCAGGGCGGTTTGGAGTCGCCCACGGCAACCTCCACTCAGCTGGAGATGTCTCAGATAGTACATAACAGAATGTTGGATGTCAGTTCGGCCTAGAAGCACAACGGACATGTTTTTTTTTCCCAGCTCTATTAAATTGTAAATATATTTCGGCAAGATGTTAACCCCTGGACAGGTTGTGACCAGAGTAAAGCCATCAAATCATTTCTGGATAAGTGGCTCTGTTACTAAGACAGTGTTGCAGGTCTAATAGGCTATATAAACAGCAGTGTTCCCACATGACCTCTGTGATAGCCCATTGTGTGTGACGAGTATTTAGAAACAAAATGGCTGGTGTGACATCAGATAACTGCACCAGGGCTTTCTAAATATCATCACCAGACACAAGAGTCAACCCAGGCTAATGTGTCGGTCTCTAATGATCGCAAAGTCATCCTGTCTTTTTTTTCTCAGCGTAATTTACTGTCAGCTCTCACTTCCCTTTTCCTAATCTTCTCCAAAAATTACTTTCCTTCTTCTTAATTTCACCAGAAAGGAAAACAACTTGACTGAGTGCTTTTAGATAATGTGAGTGTGACGATGTAACATACACGCTTACGAAATGGTATGTTGTTTGTGTGTGTAGTATAGGGTGATGCAGTCTTTACATGTTGTTGGAAAGCAAGACAAAAGCACAGTTTCTCAGACATCTCATGCAAATACACTACATGTACAAAAATATGTGGACAGCCCTTCAAATTAATAGATTAAGCTATTTCAGCCACACCCGTTGCTGACAGCCATGCATTCTCCATAGACAAACATTGGCAGTGGGATGGCCTTACTGAAGAGCTCGGTGATTTTCAACGTGGCACCGTCATAGGACGCCACCTTTCCAACAAATCAGTTCGTCAAGTTTCTGCCCTGCTAGAGCTGCCCCGGTCTACTGTAAATGCTGTTATTGTGAAGTGGAAACGTCTAGGAGCAACAACGGCTCAGCTGCGAAATGGTAGGCCACACAAGCTCACAGAACGTGACCGCAGAGTGCTGAAGCACATAAAAATCATCTGTCCTCGGTTGCAACACCCACTACCGAGTTCCAAACTGGCCCTGGAAGCAACGTCAGCACAATAACTGTTCTTCAGGAGCTTCATGAAATGGGTTTCCATGGCCGAGCAGCCGCACAAAAGCCTAAGATCACCATGCGCATTGCCTAGTGTCGGCTGGAGTGATGTGAAGCTCGCCACAGTTGGACTCTTAAAGCAGTGGAAATTCCTTCTCTGGTGTGATGAATCACGCTTCACCATCTGGCAGTCCGACGGACGAACCTGGGTTTGGCGGATGCCAGCAGAAGGCAACCTGCCCAAATACATAGTGCCAACTGTAAAGTTTGGTGGAGAAGGAATAATGATCTGGGGCTGTTTTTCATGGTTCGGGCTAGGCCCCTTAGTTCCAGTGAAGGGAAAGCTTAATGCTACAGCATACAATGACATTCTAGACGATTCTGTGCTTCCAACTTTGTGGCAACAATTTTGGGAAAGCTATTTTCTGTTTCAGCATGACAATGTCCCCGTGCACAAAGGGAGGTCCATATAGAAATGGTTTGTCGAGATCGGTGTGGAAGAACTTGGCCTGCACGGAACCCTGACCTCAACCCCATCGAACACCTTTGGGATGAATTGGAACGTTGACTGCGAGCCAGGCCTAATCGCCCAACATCAGTGCCCAACCTCACTAATGCTCTTGTGGCTGTATGGAAGCAAGGCACCGCAGCAATGTTACAACATCTAGTGGAAAGCCTTCCCAGAAGAGTGGAGGCTGTTATGACAGCAAAGGGGAGACCAACTCCATTTTAATGGCCATGATTTTGGAATGAGATGTTCAACAAGCAGGTGTCCACATACTTTTGCTCATGTAGTGTACCAATCAGTACACAAATACTGCAGAGGAAGAATGGTTGGTTTAATAAAGAATGGTTGGTCTAATAAAGAATGGTTGGTTTAATAAAGAATGGTTGGTTTAATAAAGGATGGTTTGTTTAATAAAGAATGGTTGGTTTAATAAAGAATGGTTGGTTTAATAAAGAATGGTTGGTTTAAAAAAGAATGGTTGGTTTAATAAAGGATGGTTGGTGTAATAAAATATGGTTGGTTTAATAAAGAATGGTTGGTTTAATAAAGAATGGTTGGTTTAATAAAGGATGGTTGGTTTAAAAAAGAATGGTTGGTTTAATAAAGGATGGTTGGTGTAATAAAATATGGTTGGTTTAATAAAGGATGGTTTGTTTAATAAAGGATGGTTGGTTTAATAAAGAATGGTTGGTTTAATAAAGAATGGTTGGTTTAATAAAGGATGGTTGGTTTAAAAAAGAATGGTTGGTTTAATAAAGGATGGTTGGTGTAATAAAATATGGTTGGTTTAATAAAGAATGGTTGGTTTAATAAAGAATGGTTGGTTTAATAAAGGATTGTTGGTTTAATAAAGGATGGTTGGTTTAATAAAGAATGGTTGGTTTAATAAAGAATGGTTGGATTAATAAAGAATGGTTGGTTTAATAAAGAATGGTTGGTTTAATAAAGGATGGTTTGTTTAATAAAGAATGGTTGGTTTAATAAAGAATGGTTGGTTTAATAAAGAATGGTTGGTTTAATAAAGGATGGTTTGTTTAATAAAGGATGGTTGGTTTAATAAAGAATGGTTGGTTTAATAAAGAATGGTTGGTTTAATAAAGAATGGTTGGATTAATAAAGAATGGTTGGTTTAATAAAGAATGGTTGGTTTAATAAAGGATGGTTTGTTTAATAAAGAATGGTTGGTTTAATAAAGAATGGTTGGTTTAATAAAGAATGGTTGGTTTAATAAAGGATGGTTTGTTTAATAAAATATGGTTGGTTTAATAAAGAATGGTTGGTTTAATAAAGAATGGTTGGTTTAATAAAGAATGGTTGGTTTAATAAAGGATGGTTTGTTTAATAAAGGATGGTTGGTTTAATAAAGAATGGTTGGTTTAATAAAGAATGGTTGGTTTAATAAAGGATGGTTGGTTTAATAAAGAATGGTTGGTTTAATAAAGGATGGTTGGTTTAATAAAGGATGATTCAAAGTTATGTTTGTGAGCATCTAGTGGTGTTCTTGGTCGATTACAACAATCCAGCAGAAAATGCATTTCAAGTTATACAGATGTAGGCTCTTCATTTGATCACCCTTCTGCAGGATAACTTTCCTGCAATGCACGACATTTAAAACGTGCAGTGCATTTTAGGTTTAAAAATGATTATTTAGTTTGTCATTCCCACTTAGTAATTTCAGACTTGATTTTCCCTATATGAAAAATGTATCAACCCTTACAAAAATGTCCATTCATTATAATACACGTAATAATTCACATTTCCTTTTGCAGCAGGAGCAAACTGGCTCAAATTAAGATCCTACATCTGTAGGCTGCCCCTGGCTAATATTCAATAAATCGTGGCTACTACAGCAATGTTTCTGCATTATCGTGACACAACCACTACATGTAAACACACAGTATGTGCATTAAGTCGAGGGTTACTAGGCGTGGATGGACTAGATATCAGACAAAACAAATTCATCAGCAGACGTAAAACGTCAGAACTCTGTGGACCGCATTTAAATATGACTCTGTTGTACACTTTTTTCATGAGCTTCAGAAGGAAACGAGCAGAAAACACTAGGATTAACGGTTAATTAGCAGTTAGGAAACATTGCAAAGACCACATATATTCCTCGTCCTCCTCTTCCTCGCCTCTGGTCTCTCTTGCTTGCGTTGTGTTGTGTTGTGGAAGCTCTGTGTGTTGCTGGGTGGCTGTGTGTTGCTGGGTGACTGTGTGTTGCTGGGTGGCTGTGTGTTGCTGGGTGGCTGTGTGTTGCTGGGTGGCTGTGTGTTGCTGGGTGACTGTGTGTTGCTGGGTGGCTGTGTGTTGCTGAGTAGCTGTGTGTCGCTGCCTGACTTTGTGTTGCGTGGCAGGTTGTCAATGAGCTCGTAGAGGGTGAAGATGCTGAAGGAGATCTCATCATAAGCTGTGCTGGTGCCGCACTCAAACAGACAGGCGAAGGCCACGGCCGACGGGGCCCCAGCTGACGGCAGCTCCAGGTAGGCCAGGTCAGAGTAGGCACTGGGGCCCTCGTAGATCACCCACGGGCCAGACCAGCTGTCCGGGTCACGGGGGAACAGGCTGAGGTACACCCCCAGGTCCTTCCTCACGTTGGTCCACGTCGGGTGGGAGTACACCACCCAGGTGGGTGTAAGGAAATTCTGTGGGGAGCTGGGAGGGGGAGGGCCGGTGGGTGGGGAGGAGTCACCAGTCTTAGCCTCGAAGGATGTCCAGTGTCTGGCGTGGGTGGGTGGCCGAGGGCGGAGGTTGAGGTGTAGGGGGGCAGGGAACCCCACTACGCTACCGTGGCAGCCATTACGTGGCTCTGTGAGCCGCTGCACCAGCTGTCCATCCTGGAAGACAGCTCCATCATCCAGACTGAGGGCCTGGACCCTGCAGCCCAGAGGGCTCCGGGCGTTACAGTACAGCACGTTGGTGCCATCCTCCTGATCCACAGACACCATCTGGCACTCCACGCTCTCTGGCCCTGGCACCGCCTCCCCAAAACGCCACGTCCGCCCGTGGGTGTCGCTATGGAAACAGAAAGCGTGGGGTGTGGTCAGGCACAACTGGCCAAAGCACTCCTTGCAGTCGATGTGGTAGGCGTACGCTGGCACCAGCAGACGGCCTGACTTGAGCTGGATGCCGTGTCCCGGGCCCAGGGCGAAGGTTGCCCAGTCTGAGGAGGGGAAACACAACCAGAACCACAAACCACAAACAGAGAGATATGACACCATGTGAAATAAACACGTACTTCACCATAAAACATAGAACTTCATAACCTCGTGAGATCAACCTACCTGCTGTGACCGTGTCTCACCTTTGATGGTGTCTCCTATGACCCTCTTGGTGAGGTCAGTGGCAGGGCTCCAGGTGTTGCCCTGGTCGTTACTGGAGATGAAGCAGAGGCGCGTTACATTCTTACCCGTCACCAGCTGGTAGGACTCGGAGGTGTGGCCCAGCACAGCGATGAAGAACAGGAAGAGGGTGCCTGTGAACTCGTCATACAGAGGACACGGGTTCATCGACCGGTGGCCCGCCAACTGAGCCGTACCCAGAACACTCATGTCCTCCCACTGAGGAAGGAAGGGTAGAGACAGGGAGCGAGTTGGGGGGGGGGGGGGGGGGTAGAGACCGGGAGGGAGTTGGGGGGGGTAGAGACCGGGAGGGAGTTGGGGGGGTGGAGACAGGGAGGGAGGGTAGGAGGGTAGAGACAGGGATGGAGGGTAGGAGGGTAGAGACAGGGATGGAGGGTAGGAGGGTAGAGACAGGGATGGAGGGAAGGAGGGTAGAGACAGCGATAGAGGGTAGGAGGGTACAGACAGCGATAGAGGGTAGAGACAGGGAGGAAGGGTAGAGACAGAGTAGGAGGGTAGAGACCGAGTATGAGGGTAGAGACAGAGTAGGAGGGTAGAGACAGGGAGGGAGGATAGAGACAGGGAGGGAGGATAGAGACAGGGAGGGAGGGTAGAGACAGGGATGGAGGGTAGAAACAGTTAGGGAGGGTAGAAACAGGGAGGGAACAGGGAGGGAGGGTAGGAGGGTAGAGACAGGGAGGGAGGGTAGAGACCGAGTATGAGGGTAGGAACAGGTAAGGAGGGTAGAGACAGGGAGGGAGGATAGAGACAGGGAGGGAGGGTAGAGACAGGGATGGAGGGTAGAGACAGTTAGGGAGGGTAGAAACAGGTAAGGAGGGTAGAGACAGGGAGGGAGAATAGAGACAGGGAGGGAGGGTAGAGACAGGGAGGGTAGGAGGGTAGAGACAGGGAGGGAGGGTAGGAGGGTACAGACAGGGAGGGAGGGTAGAGACAGGGAGGGAGGGTAGGAGGGTAGAGACAGGGAGGAAGGGTAGAGACAGGGAGGGAGGGTAGAGACAGGGAGGGAGGGTAGGAGGGTAGAGACAGTAATGGAGGGTAGAGACAGGGAGGGAGGGTAGAGACAGGGAGGGAGGGTAGAGACAGGGAGGGAGGTTAGGAGGGTACAGACAGGGAGGGAGGGTAGAGGCGGGGAGGGTAGAGACAGGGAGGGAGGGTAGAGACAGGGAGGGAGGGTAGAGACAGGGAGGGAGGGAGGGTAGGAGGGTACAGACAGGGAGGGAGGGTAGAGACAGGGAGGGAGGGTAGAGACAGGGAGGGAGGGAGGGTAGGAGGGTACAGACAAGGAGGGAGGGTAGAGACAGGGAGGGAGGGTGGGAGGGTACAGACAAGGAGGGTAGAGACGGGGAGGGAGGGTACAGACAGGGAGGGAGGGTAGGAGGGTACAGACAGGGAGAGTCGAGACAGGGAGGGAGGGTAGAGACAGGGAGTGAGGATTGAGACAGGGAGGGAGCAGGGAGGGAGGGTAGGAGTGTACAGACAGGGAGGGAGGGAGGGAGGGAGGGAGGGAGGGAGGGAGGGAGGGAGGGAGGGAGGGTAGAGACAGGGAGGGAGGATAAAGACAGGGAGGGAGGGTAGGAGGGTACAGACAGGGAGGGAGGGTAGAGACAGGGAGGGAGGGTAGAGACAGGGAGGGAGGGTAGGAGGGTACAGACAGGGAGGGAGGGTAGAGACAGGGAGGGAGCAGGGAGGGAGGGAGGGAGGATAGAGACAGGGAGGGTAGAGACAGGGAGGGAGGATAGAGACAGGGAGGGAGGGTAGGAGGGTACAGACAGGGAGGGAGGGTAGAGACAGGGAGGGAGGGTAGAGACAGGGAGGGAGGGTAGGAGGGTACAGACAGGGAGGGAGGGTAGAGACAGGGAGGGAGGGTAGAGATAGGGAGGGAGGGTAGAGACAGGGAGGGTAGGAGGGTAGAGACAGGGAGGGAGGGTAGGAGGGTACAGACAGGGAGGGAGGGTAGGAGGGTACAGACAGGGAGGGAGGGTAGAGACAGGGAGGGAGGGTAGAGACAGGGAGGGAGGGAGGGTAGGAGGGTACAGACAAGGAGGGAGGGTAGAGACAGGGAGGGAGGGTGGGAGGGTACAGACAAGGAGGGTAGAGACAGGGAGGGAGGGTAGGAGGGTACAGACAGGGAGAGTCGAGACAGGGAGGGAGGGTAGAGACAGGGAGTGAGGATAGAGACAGGGAGGGAGCAGGGAGGGAGGGTAGGAGTGTACAGACAGGGAGGAAGGGAGGGAGGGAGGGAGGGAGGGAGGGAGGGAGGGAGGGAGGGAGGGAGGGAGGGAGGGAGGGAGGGAGGGAGGGTAGAGACAGGGAGGGAGGATAAAGACAGGGAGGGAGGGTAGGAGGGTACAGACAGGGAGGGAGGGTAGAGACAGGGAGGGAGGGTAGAGACAGGGAGGGAGGGTAGGAGGGTACAGACAGGGAGGGAGGGTAGAGACAGGGAGGGAGCAGGGAGGGAGGGAGGGAGGGTAGAGACAGGGAGGGAGGATAGAGACAGGGAGGGAGGGTAGGAGGGTACAGACAGGGAGGGAGGGTAGAGACAGGGAGGGAGGGTAGAGACAGGGAGGGAGGGTAGGAGGGTACAGACAGGGAGGGAGGGTAGAGACAGGGAGGGAGGGTAGAGATAGGGAGGGAGGGTAGAGACAGGGAGGGTAGGAGGGTAGAGACAGGGAGGGAGGGTAGGAGGGTACAGACAGGGAGGGAGGGTAGAGACAGGGAGGGAGGGTAGGAGGGTACAGACAGGGAGGAAGGGTAGAGACAGGGAGGGAGGGTAGAGACAGGGAGGGAGGGTAGGAGGGTAGAGATAGGGAGGGAGGGTAGAGACAGGGAGGGAGGGTAGGAGGGTAGAGACAGGGAGGGAGGGTAGAGACAGGGAGGGAGGGTAGAGACAGGGAGGGAGGGTAGGAGGGTAGAGACAGGGAGGGAGGGTAGAGACAGGGAGGGAGGGTAGAGACAGGGAGGGAGGGTAGGAGGGTAGAGACAGGGAGGGAGGGTAGAGACAGGGAGGGAGGGTAGATGTTAATATTAAGTATTAGGACACCTGTAATGACTTTGACCTATTCTAAATCTGTGACCTGTACTGACCTCTACATAGTTCCTGTAGAATGTGCCCTTGTGTCCTAACCTAAATCTGTGACCTGTACTGACCTCTACATAGTTCCTGTAGAATGTGCCCTTGTGTCCTAACCTAAATCTGTGACCTGTACTGACCTCTACATAGTTCCTGTAGAATGTGCCCTTGCGCATGACCAGCAGGTGAGCCTGGGCGTCTGAGGGGCTGAGTCTCTCCTCACAAAAGGCCAGGAAGGAGTTGGACAGGGACAGGTAGAGCAGGGCAGGGACACGGTACGTCACTCCATTGGCCTCCTTACGGAACAGCGCGGATCGCGCTGGGAAATACGGCGATGAACTCATGTCCTGTGTGTGTGTGTGTGTGTGTGTGTGTGTGTGTGTGTGTGTGTGTGTGTGTGTGTGTGTGTGTGTGCGTGTGCGTGCGTGCGTGCGTGCGTGCGTGCGTGCGTGCGTGCGTGTGTGCGGTCCCAGAGAAGTCCACCCCAGAGAGAGTGACACAGTTGAATTTAGAGAAATTGATCCGATATGCAGAGAGAAAGAGTTGTCCTTCAAACGGCCAGCAGAAAGTATTTTGTGGTTCATTCATAAAGAGCTGCCCAGTCCCAGATTGTGTAACAGAGTAATCACTTTAGCAGGGAATGAAAAAATCCTGCGATCCATTGATAGTCCATCCTTTCTAAAATTATATTATCCAATGGAAGCAAGACAGCATGCTGCACCAATTTAGAATTGGACATGTATGGCTGCTACTGCTACTACAACCTCTACTACCACTACTACCTTCACTACTACTACCTTCACCACTACTACCTTCACTACTATAACCTCTACTACCACTACTACCACCACTACTATAACCTCTACTACCACTACTACCACCACTACTATAACCTCTACTACCACCACTACTATAACCTCTACTACCACTACTACCTTCACTACTACTACCACCACTACTATCACCACTACTATCACCACTACTATCACCACTACTACCACCACTACTACCACTACTACTACCACCACTACTATCACCACTACTACCACTACTACTGTCACTACTACCACCACTACTACCACTACTACTACCACCACTACTATCACCACTACTACCACTACTACTGTCACTACTACCACCACTACTACCACTACTACTACCACCACTACTATCACCACTACTGCCACTACTAATGTCACTACTACCACCACTACTATAACCTCTACTACCACTACTACCTTCACTACTACTACCACCACTACTACTGTCACCACTACTATAACCTCTACTACCACTACTACTACTACCTTCACTACTACTACCTTCACTACTACTACCACTACTACCACTACTACCTTCACTACTACTACCACTACTACTACCATTACTACCACTACTACCACTACTACCACTACTACCACTACTACTACTACTACCACCACTACTATAACCTCTACTACCACTACTACCTTCACTACTACTACTACAACTACTACCACCACTACTACTACTACCACTACTATCACCACTACTACCACCACTACTATCACCACTACTATCACCACTACTACCACCACTACTACCACTACTACCACTACTACCTTCACTACTACTATCACCACTACTACTACTACCACTACTACCACTACTATAACCTCTACTACAACTACTACCACTACTATAACCTATACTATCACTACTACTAACACTACCACCACTACTATCACCACTACTACTACCACTACTACTACTACCACTACTACCACTACTACCACTACTACCTTCACTACTACTACTACCACTACTACCACCACTACTACTACTACCACTACTACCTTCACTACTACTACTACCACTACTACCACCACTACTACTACTACCACTACTATCACCACTACTACCACCACTACTATCACCACTACTACCACCACTACTACCACTACTACCACTACTACCTTCACCACTACTATCACCACTACTACTACTACCACTACTATAACCTATACTATCACTACTACTACCACTACCACCACTACTATCACCACTACTACTACCACTACTACTACTACCACTACTACCACTACTACCACTACTACCTTCACTACTACCACCACTACTACTACCACTACTACTATCACCACTACTACCACCACTACTACCACCACTACTACCACTACTACCACTACTACCTTCACTACTACTATCACCACTACTACTACTACCACTACTACCACTACTATAACCTCTACTACAACTACTACCACTACTATAACCTATACTATCACTACTACTACCACTACCACCACTACTATCACCACTACTACTACCACTACTACTACTACCACTACTACCACTACTACCACTACTACCTTCACTACTACTACTACCACTACTACCACCACTACTACTACTACCACTACTACCTTCACTACTACTACTACCACTACTACCACCACTACTACTACTACCACTACTATCACCACTACTACCACCACTACTATCACCACTACTATCACCACTACTACCACCACTACTACCACTACTACCACTACTACCTTCACCACTACTATCACCACTACTACTACTACCACTACTATAACCTATACTATCACTACTACTACCACTAACACCACTACTATCACCACTACTACTACCACTACTACTACTACCACTACTACCACTACTACCACTACTACCTTCACTACTACCACCACTACTACTACCACTACTACTATCACCACTACTACCACCACTACTACCACCACTACTACCACTACTACCACTACTACCTTCACCACAACTATCACCACTACTACTACTACCACTACTACCACTACTACCACTACTACCACTACTACCTTCACTACTACCACCACTACTACTACCACTATTACTACTACCTCTACTACCACCACTACTATAACCTCTACTACCACTACTACCTTCACTACTACTACCACCACTACTATCACCACTACTACCACCACTACTACCACTACTACTACCACCACTACTATCACCACTACTACCACTACTACTGTCACTACTACCACCACTACTACCACTACTACTACCACCACTACTATCACCACTACTACCACTACTACTGTCACTACTACCACCACTACTACCACTACTACTACCACCACTACTATCACCACTACTACCACTACTAATGTCACTACTACCACCACTACTATAACCTCTACTACCACTACTACCTTCACTACTACTACCACCACTACTACTGTCACCACTACTATAACCTCTACTACTACTACTACTACCTTCACTACTACTACCTTCACTACTACTACAACTACTACCACTACTACCTTCACTACTACTACCACTACTACTACCATTACTACCACTACTACCACTACTACCACTACTACCACTACTACTACTACTACCACCACTACTATAACCTCTACTACCACTACTACCTTCACTACTACTACTACAACTACTACCACCACTACTACTACTACCACTACTATCACCACTACTACCACCACTACTATCACCACTACTATCACCACTACTACCACCACTACTACCACTACTACCACTACTACCTTCACTACTACTATCACCACTACTACTACTACCACTACTACCACTACTATAACCTCTACTACAACTACTACCACTACTATAACCTATACTATCACTACTACTAACACTACCACCACTACTATCACCACTACTACTACCACTACTACTACTACCACTACTACCACTACTACCACTACTACCTTCACTACTACTACTACCACTACTACCACCACTACTACTACTACCACTACTACCTTCACTACTACTACTACCACTACTACCACCACTACTACTACTACCACTACTATCACCACTACTACCACCACTACTATCACCACTACTATCACCACTACTACCACCACTACTACCACTACTACCACTACTACCTTCACCACTACTATCACCACTACTACTACTACCACTACTATAACCTATACTATCACTACTACTACCACTACCACCACTACTATCACCACTACTACTACCACTACTAATACTACCACTACTACCACTACTACCACTACTACCTTCACTACTACCACCACTACTACTACCACTACTACTATCACCACTACTACCACCACTACTACCACCACTACTACCACTACTACCACTACTACCTTCACTACTACTATCACCACTACTACTACTACCACTACTACCACTACTATAACCTCTACTACAACTACTACCACTACTATAACCTATACTATCACTACTACTACCACTACCACCACTACTATCACCACTACTACTACCACTACTACTACTACCACTACTACCACTACTACCACTACTACCTTCACTACTACTACTACCACTACTACCACCACTACTACTACTACCACTACTACCTTCACTACTACTACTACCACTACTACCACCACTACTACTACTACCACTACTATCACCACTACTACCACCACTACTATCACCACTACTATCACCACTACTACCACCACTACTACCACTACTACCACTACTACCTTCACCACTACTATCACCACTACTACTACTACCACTACCATAACCTATACTATCACTACTACTACCACTACCACCACTACTATCACCACTACTACTACCACTACTACTACTACCACTACTACCACTACTACCACTACTACCTTCACTACTACCACCACTACTACTACCACTACTACTATCACCACTACTACCACCACTACTACCACCACTACTACCACTACTACCACTACTACCTTCACCACTACTATCACCACTACTACTACTACCACTACTACCACTACTACCACTACTACCACTACTACCTTCACTACTACCACCACTACTACTACCACTATTACTACTACCACTACTACCACCACTACTACTACCACTACTACCACTACTACCACTACTACCTTCACCACTACTATCACCACTACTACTACTACCACTACTACCACTACTACCACTACTACCACTACTACCTTCACTACTACTATCACCACTACTACTACCACTACTACTACTACCACTACTACCACTACTACCACTACTACCTTCACTACTACCACCACTACTACTACCACTACTACTACTACCACTACTACCACTACTACCACTACTACCTTCACTACTACTATCACCACTACTACTACCACTACTACTACTACCACTACTACCACTACTACCACTACTACCTTCACTACTACCACCACTACTACTACCACTACTACTACTACCACTACTACCACTACGACCACTACTACCACCACTACTATCACTACTACTATCACTACTACTACCACCACTACTACTACCACCACTACTATCACTACTACTATCACCACTACTACCACTACTACCACCACTACTACTACCACCACTACTATCACTACTACTATCACCACTACTACCACTACTACCACCACTACTACTACCACTACTATCACCCTACTACTACCACCACTACTACCACCACTACTATCACTACTACTACCACCACCACTACTACCACCACTACTACTACCACCACTACTACTACCACCACTACTACCACCACTACTACTACCACCACTACTACTACTACTACTACTACCACTACTACTACCACTACCACCACTACTACTACTACTACCACTACTACAACTACCACCACTATCACCACTACTACCACCACTACTACCACCACTACTACCACCACTACTACTACCACCACTACTACTACTACTACCACTACTACTACTACTACTACTACTATCACCACTACTACCACCACTACTACTACCACTACTACTACTACTACTACTACTACCACCACTACTACTACTACTACTACCACCACTACTACCACCACTACTACCACTACTACTACTACCACCACTACTATCACCACTACTACCACCACTACTACCACCACTACTACCACTACTACCTTCACTACTACTATCAACACTACTATCACCACTACTATCACACTAGTATCACCACTACTACCACCACTACTATCACCACTACTACCACCACTACTACCACCACTACTATCACCACTACTACCACCACTAGTATCACCACACTATCACCACTACTATAACCTCTACAACCACTACTACTACCACCACTACTACCACTACTACCTTCACTACTACTATCACACTAGTATCACCACTACATCACCACTACTACCACCACTACTATCACCACTACACCACCACTACTACCACCACTACTATCACCACTACTACCACCACTAGTATCACCACTACTATCACCACTACATAACCTCTACAACCACTACTACTACCACCACTACTACCACTACTACCTTCACTACTACTATCACCACTAGTATCACCACTACTATCACCACTAGTATCACCACTACTACCACCACTACTACTACCACCACTACTACTACCACCACTACTACCACCACTACTACCACCACACTACTACCACCACTACTACTACTACTACTACTACCACTACTACACTACCACCACTACTACTACTACTACCACACTACAACTACCACCACTACATCACCACTACTACCACCACTACTACCACCACTACTACCACCACTACTACCACCACTACTACTACCACCACCACTACTACTACCCTACTACTACTACTACTACTACTACTACTATCACCACTACTACCACCACTACTACTACCACTACTACTACTACTACTACCACCACTACTACTACTACTACTACCACCACTACTACCACCACTACTACCACTACTACTACTACCACCACTACTATCACCACTACTACCACCACTACTACCACCACTACTACCACTACTACCTTCACTACTACTATCAACACTACTATCACCACTACTATCACCACTATATCACCACTACTACCTTCACCACTACTATCACCACTACTACTACTACCACTACCATAACCTATACTATCACTACTACTACCACTACCACCACTACTATCACCACTACTACTACCACTACTACTACTACCACTACTACCACTACTACCACTACTACCTTCACTACTACCACCACTACTACTACCACTACTACTATCACCACTACTACCACCACTACTACCACCACTACTACCACTACTACCACTACTACCTTCACCACTACTATCACCACTACTACTACTACCACTACTACCACTACTACCACTACTACCACTACTACCTTCACTACTACCACCACTACTACTACCACTATTACTACTACCACTACTACCACCACTACTACTACCACTACTACCACTACTACCACTACTACCTTCACCACTACTATCACCACTACTACTACTACCACTACTACCACTACTACCACTACTACCACTACTACCTTCACTACTACTATCACCACTACTACTACCACTACTACTACTACCACTACTACCACTACTACCACTACTACCTTCACTACTACCACCACTACTACTACCACTACTACTACTACCACTACTACCACTACTACCACTACTACCTTCACTACTACTATCACCACTACTACTACCACTACTACTACTACCACTACTACCACTACTACCACTACTACCTTCACTACTACCACCACTACTACTACCACTACTACTACTACCACTACTACCACTACGACCACTACTACCACCACTACTATCACTACTACACACTACTACTACCACCACTACTACTACCACCACTACTATCACTACTACTATCACCACTACTAACACTACTACCACCACTACTACTACCACCACTACTATCACTACTACTATCACCACTACTACCACTACTACCACCACTACTACTACCACTAATATCACCCCTACTACTACCACCACTACTACCACCACTACTATCACTACTACTACCACCACCACTACTACCACCACTACTACTACCACCAATACTACTACCACCACACACCCCACTACTACCACCACACACTACCACCACTACTACTACTACTACTACTACCACTACTACTACCACTACCACCACTACACTACACTACCACACTACAACTACCACCACTATCACCACTACTACCACCACTACTACCACCACTACTACCACCACTACTACTACCACCACTACTACTACTACTACCACTAACTACTACTACTACTACTACACACACACTACCACCACCACACACACTACACACTACCACACACCACACACTACTACCACTACTACTACCACCACCACACTACCACCACACTACTACTACCACTACTACCACCACTACTACCACCACTACTACCACTACTACCTCACTACTACATCACACTACTATCACCACTACTATCACCACTATATCACACTACTACCACCACTACTATCACCACTACTACCACCACTACTACCCCACTACTATCACCACTACTACCACCACTACTACACACTACATAACCTCTACAACCACTACTACTACCACCACTACTACCACTACTACCTTCACTACTACTATCACCACTAGTATCACCACTACTATCACCACTACTACCACCACTACTATCACCACTACTACCACCACTACTACCACCACTACTATCACCACTACTACCACCACTAGTATCACCACTACTATCACCACTACTATAACCTCTACAACCACTACTACTACCACCACTACTACCACTACTACCTTCACTACTACTATCACCACAGTATCACCACTACTATCACCACTAGTATCACCACTACTACCACCACCACTACTACTACCACCACTACTACCACCACTACTCCACTACCACCACTACTACTACTACTACTACTACCACTACTACTACCACTACCACCACTACTACTACTACTACCACTACTACAACTACCACCACTACTATCACCACTACTACCACCACTACTACCACCACTACTACCACCACTACTACCACCACTACTACTACCACCACTACTACTACTACTACCACTACTACTACTACTACTACTACTATCACCACTACTACCACCACTACTACTACCACTACTACTACTACTACTACTACTACCACCACTACTACTACTACTACTACCACCACTACTACCACCACTACTACCACTACTACTACTACCACCACTACTATCACCACTACTACCACCACTACTACCACCACTACTACCACTACTACCTTCACTACTACTATCAACACTACTATCACCACTACTATCACCACTAGTATCACCACTACTACCACCACTACTATCACCACTACTACCACCACTACTACACCACTACTATCACCACTACTACCACCACTAGTATCACCACTACTATCACCACTACTATAACCTCTACAACCACTACTACTACCACCACTACTACCACTACTACCTTCACTACTACTATCACCACTAGTATCACCACTACTATCACCACTAGTATCACCACTACTACCACCACTACTATCACCACTACTACCACCACTACTACCACCAAACTATCACCACTACTATCACCACTACTACCACCACTACTACCACCACTACTACCACTACTACCTTCACTACTATCACCACTACTACCACCACTACTACCACCACTACTACCACCACTACTACCACCACTACTACCACCACTACTACCACTACTACCTTCACTACTACTATCACCACTAGTATCACCACTACTATCACCACTAGTATCACCACTACTACCACCACTACTATCACCACTACTACCACCACTACTACCACCACTACTACCACCACTACTATCACCACTACTATCACCACTACTACCACCACTACTACAACCTCTACTACCACTACTACCTTCACTACTATCACCACTACTACCACCACTACTACCACCACTACTACCACCACTACTACCACCACCACTACTACCACCACTACTACCACCACTACTACCACCACTACTACCACCACTACCTTCACCACTACTACCACCACTACTATAACCTCTACTACCACTACTACCTTAACTACTACTACCACCACTACTATCACCACTACTATCACCACTACTATCACCACTACTATCACCACTACTATCACCACTACTATAACCACTACTATCACCACTACTATCACCACTACTATCACCACTACTGTAACTACTACTGTCACTACTACTATCACTACTACTGTTACACTACTATCACCACTACTATCACCACTACTGTCACCACTACTGTCACCACTACTGTAACTACTACTGTCACTACTAATATCACTACTACTGTCACCACTACTATCACCACTACTATCACCACTACTGTCACCACTACTGTCACCACTACTGTCACCACTACTGTCACCACTACTATCACCACTACTGTCACCACTACTATCACCACTACTATCACCACTACTGTCACCACTACTGTCACCACTACTGTCACTTCTACTACCACTACTACTGTCACCACTACTATCACCACTACTATCACCACTACTGTCACCACTACTGTCACCACTACTGTCACTTCTACTACCACTACTACAACCATTACTACTGTCACCACTACTATCACCACTACTATCACCACTACTGTCACCACTACTGTCACTACTACTACCACTACTACTGTCACCACTACTATCACTACTACTGTCACCACTACTGTCACCACTACTATCACCACTACTGTCACCACTACTATCACCACTACTGTCACCACTACTAGCACCACTACTATCACTACTACTGTCACCACTACTGTCACCACTACTATCACTACTACTATCACTACTACTGTCACCACTACTATCACTACTACTGTCACTACTACTGTCACCACTACTGTCACTACTACTACCACTACTACTGTCACCACTACTACTATCACCACTACTACTGTCACCACTACTACCACTACTACTGTCACCACTACTACTATCACCACTACTACTGTCACTACTACTATCACCTCTACTACCTTTTCTATAACCTCTACTAACACTACTACTATCACTACTACTATCACTACTACTGTCACCACTACTATCACCACTACTGTCACCACTACTACTACCACTACAACTGTCACCACTACTATCACTACTACTATCACTACTACTACCACTACAACTGTCACCACTACTATCACTACTACTATCACTACTACTGTCACCACTACTATCACCACTACTGTCACCACTACTACTACCACTACAACTGTCACCACTACTATCACTACTACTATCACTACTACTGTTACCACTACTATAACCTCTACTACCACTACTACTACCACTACTACTATCACCACTGCTATCACTACTACTACCACTACTACTATCACAACTACTACCACTACTACTATCACAACTACTACCACTACTACTATCACTACTACTACCACAACTACTACCACTACTACTATCAATACTACTACCACTACTACTATCACCACTACTATCACTACTACTATAACATCTAATACTGCTATTACTCCTGCTAGTAGTACTACCACTACTGTTACTACTACCACCACTACTGCAATTACTACTTCTACCAATACTACCAATACTACTATTACTATCACTATTACTACTACTACTGCCAATACTACTACTACCACTACTTCTACTACTACTACTACTATACCGACTACTACTACTACCACTGCTTCTACTACTACTACTATTACTACAACTACTACTACCAATACTGCTTTTACTACAACTACTACTACCACTAATACTACTATTGCTTCTACCACTACCACTACTACTACTATTATGACTTCTACTAATACTACTACTGCTAAACTACTATTACTACTGCTAATACAACTACCACTAACACTACTACTACTGCTGTTACTACTACTACTACTACTGCGGTTGCTAGGCCATCATTGAAAATATGAATTTGTTCTTAACTGACTTGCCCAGATAAATAAAGGTAAAATAAGAAGCAGAGACAGCTGTGATCACACAGATAGTAGCTAGAGGCAGAGACAGCTGTCCACAGACAGTAGCTAGAAGCAGAGACAGCTGTGATCACACAGACAGTAGCTATTGGCAGAGACAGCTGTCCACAGACAGTAGCTAGAAGCAGAGACAGCTGTCCACAGACAGTAGCTAGAAGCAGAGACAGCTGTGATCACACAGACAGTAGCTAGAAGCAGAGACAGCTGTGATCACACAGATAGTAGCTAGAAGCAGAGACAGCTGTCCACAGACAGTAGCTAGAAGCAGAGACAGCTGTCCACAGACAGTAGCTATTAGCAGAGACAGCTGTCCACAGACAGTAGCTAGAAGCAGAGACAGCTGTCCACAGACAGTAGCTATTAGCAGAGACAGCTGTCCACAGACAGTAGCTAGAAGCAGAGACAGCTGTCCACAGACAGTAGCTATTAGCAGAGACAGCTGTCCACAGACAGTAGCAATTAGCAGAGACAGCTGTCCACAGACAGTAGCTATTAGCAGAGACAGCTGTCCACATACAGTAGCTATTAGCAGAGACAGCTGTCCACAGACAGTAGCTATTAGCAGAGACAGCTATCCACAGACAGTAGCTATTAGCAGAGACAGCTATCCACAGACAGTAGCTATTAGCAGAGACAGCTGTCCACAGACAGTAGCTAGAAGCAGAGACAGCTGTCCACAGACAGTAGCTAGAAGCAGAGACAGCTGTCCACAGAGAGTAGCTATTAGCAGAGACAGCTGTCCACAGACAGTAGCTATTAGCAGAGACAGCTGTCCACAGACAGTAGCTATTAGCAGAGACAGCTATCCACAGACAGTAGCTATTAGCAGAGACAGCTGTCCACAGACAGTAGCTATTAGCAGAGACAGCTGTCCACAGACAGTAGCAATTAGCAGAGACAGCTGTCCACAGACAGTAGCTAGAAGCAGAGACAGCTGTCCACAGACAGTAGCTATTAGCAGAGACAGCTGTCCACAGACAGTAGCAATTAGCAGAGACAGCTGTCCACAGACAGTAGCTATTAGCAGAGACAGCTGTCCACATACAGTAGCTATTAGCAGAGACAGCTGTCCACAGACAGTAGCTATTAGCAGAGACAGCTATCCACAGACAGTAGCTATTAGCAGAGACAGCTATCCACAGACAGTAGCTATTAGCAGAGACAGCTGTCCACAGACAGTAGCTAGAAGCAGAGACAGCTGTCCACAGACAGTAGCTAGAAGCAGAGACAGCTGTCCACAGACAGTAGCTATTAGCAGAGACAGCTGTCCACAGACAGTAGCTATTAGCAGAGACAGCTGTCCACAGACAGTAGCTATTAGCAGAGACAGCTATCCACAGACAGTAGCTGTTAGCAGAGACAGCTGTCCACAGACAGTAGCTATTAGCAGAGACAGCTGTCCACAGACAGTAGCAATTAGCAGAGACAGCTGTCCACAGACAGTAGCTATTAGCAGAGACAGCTGTGATCACACAGACAGTAGCTAGAAGCAGAGACAGCTGTGATCACACAGACAGTAGCTAGAAGCAGAGACAGCTGTCCACAGACAGTAGCTATTAGCAGAGACAGCTGTCCAGAGACAATAGCTAGAAGCAGAGACAGCTGTCCACAGACAGTAGCTATTAGCAGAGACAGCTGTCCACAGACAGTAGCTAGAAGCAGAGACAGCTGTGATCACACAGACAGTAGCTAGAGGCAGAGACAGCTGTCCACAGACAGTAGCTAGAGGCAGAGACAGCTGTCCACAGACAGTAGCTAGAAGCAGAGACAGCTGTCCACAGACAGTAGCTATTAGCAGAGACAGCTGTGATCACACAGACAGTAGCTAGAAGCAGAGACAGCTGTCCACAGACAGTAGCTATTAGCAGAGACAGCTGTCCACAGACAGTAGCTAGAAGCAGAGACAGCTGTCCACAGACAGTAGCTAGAAGCAGAGACAGCTGTCCACAGACAGTAGCTAGAAGCAGAGACAGCTGTCCACAGACAGTAGCTATTAGCAGAGACAGCTGTCCACAGACAGTAGCTATTAGCAGAGACAGCTGTCCACAGACAGTAGCTATTAGCAGAGACAGCTGTCCACAGACAGTAGCAATTAGCAGAGACAGCTGTCCACAGACAGTAGCTAGAAGCAGAGACAGCTGTCCACAGACAGTAGCTATTAGCAGAGACAGCTGTCCACAGACAGTAGTTATTAGCAGAGACAGCTGTCCACAGACAGTAGCTATTAGCAGAGACAGCTGTACACAGACAGTAGCTAAAAGCAGAGACAGCTGTCCACAGACAGTAGCTATTAGCAGAGACAGCTATCCACAGACAGTAGCTATTAGCAGAGACAGCTGTCCACAGACAGTAGCTAGAAGCAGAGACAGCTGTGATCACACAGACAGTAGCTAGAGGCAGAGACAGCTGTCCACAGACAGTAGCTAGAAGCAGAGACAGCTTTCCACAGACAGTAGCTAGAAGCAGAGACAGCTGTCCACAGACAGTAGCTATTAGCAGAGACAGCTGTGATCACACAGACAGTAGCTAGAAGCAGAGACAGCTGTCCACAGACAGTAGCTATTAGCAGAGACAGTTGTCCACAGACAGTAGCTAGAAGCAGAGACAGCTGTCCACAGACAGTAGCTAGAAGCAGAGACAGCTGTCCACAGACAGTAGCTAGAAGCAGAGACAGCTGTCCACAGACAGTAGCTATTAGCAGAGACAGCTGTCCACAGACAGTAGCTAGAAGCAGAGACAGCTGTCCACAGACAGTAGCTATTAGCAGAGACAGCTGTCCACAGACAGTAGCAATTAGCAGAGACAGCTGTCCACAGACAGTAGCTAGAAGCAGAGACAGCTGTCCACAGACAGTAGCTATTAGCAGAGACAGCTGTCCACAGACAGTAGTTATTAGCAGAGACAGCTGTCCACAGACAGTAGCTATTAGCAGAGACAGCTGTCCACAGACAGTAGCTATTAGCAGAGACAGCTGTGATCACACAGACAGTAGCTAGAAGCAGAGACAGCTGTGATCACACAGACAGTAGCTAGAAGCAGAGACAGCTGTCCACAGACAGTAGCTATTAGCAGAGACAGCTGTGATCACACAAACAGTAGCTAGAAGCAGAGACAGCTGTCCACAGACAGTAGCTAGAAGCAGAGACAGCTGTGATCACACAGACAGTAGCTAGAAGCAGAGACAGCTGTGATCACACAGACAGTAGCTAGAAGCAGAGACAGCTGTCCAGAGACAGTAGCTAGAAGCAGAGACAGCTGTCCACAGACAGTAGCTATTAGCAGAGACAGCTGTCCACAGACAGTAGCTAGAAGCAGAGACAGCTGTGATCACACAGACAGTAGCTAGAAGCAGAGACAGCTGTCCACAGAGAGTAGCTAGAGGTAGAGATAGCTGTGATCACACAGACAGTAGCTATTAGCAGAGACAGCTGTCCACAGACAGTAGCAATTAGCAGAGACAGCTGTCCACAGACAGTAGCTAGAAGCAGAGACAGCTGTCCACAGACAGTAGCTATTAGCAGAGACAGCTGTCCACAGACAGTAGTTATTAGCAGAGACAGCTGTCCACAGACAGTAGCTATTAGCAGAGACAGCTGTCCACAGACAGTAGCTATTAGCAGAGACAGCTGTGATCACACAGACAGTAGCTAGAAGCAGAGACAGCTGTGATCACACAGACAGTAGCTAGAAGCAGAGACAGCTGTCCACAGACAGTAGCTATTAGCAGAGACAGCTGTGATCACACAAACAGTAGCTAGAAGCAGAGACAGCTGTCCACAGACAGTAGCTAGAAGCAGAGACAGCTGTGATCACACAGACAGTAGCTAGAGGCAGAGACAGCTGTCCACAGACAGTAGCTAGAAGCAGAGACAGCTTTCCACAGACAGTAGCTAGAAGCAGAGACAGCTGTCCACAGACAGTAGCTATTAGCAGAGACAGCTGTGATCACACAGACAGTAGCTAGAAGCAGAGACAGCTGTCCACAGACAGTAGCTATTAGCAGAGACAGTTGTCCACAGACAGTAGCTAGAAGCAGAGACAGCTGTCCACAGACAGTAGCTAGAAGCAGAGACAGCTGTCCACAGACAGTAGCTAGAAGCAGAGACAGCTGTCCACAGACAGTAGCTATTAGCAGAGACAGCTGTCCACAGACAGTAGCTAGAAGCAGAGACAGCTGTCCACAGACAGTAGCTATTAGCAGAGACAGCTGTCCACAGACAGTAGCAATTAGCAGAGACAGCTGTCCACAGACAGTAGCTAGAAGCAGAGACAGCTGTCCACAGACAGTAGCTATTAGCAGAGACAGCTGTCCACAGACAGTAGTTATTAGCAGAGACAGCTGTCCACAGACAGTAGCTATTAGCAGAGACAGCTGTCCACAGACAGTAGCTATTAGCAGAGACAGCTGTGATCACACAGACAGTAGCTAGAAGCAGAGACAGCTGTGATCACACAGACAGTAGCTAGAAGCAGAGACAGCTGTCCACAGACAGTAGCTATTAGCAGAGACAGCTGTGATCACACAAACAGTAGCTAGAAGCAGAGACAGCTGTCCACAGACAGTAGCTAGAAGCAGAGACAGCTGTGATCACACAGACAGTAGCTAGAAGCAGAGACAGCTGTGATCACACAGACAGTAGCTAGAAGCAGAGACAGCTGTCCAGAGACAGTAGCTAGAAGCAGAGACAGCTGTCCACAGACAGTAGCTATTAGCAGAGACAGCTGTCCACAGACAGTAGCTAGAAGCAGAGACAGCTGTGATCACACAGACAGTAGCTAGAAGCAGAGACAGCTGTCCACAGAGAGTAGCTAGAGGTAGAGATAGCTGTGATCACACAGACAGTAGCTATTAGCAGAGACAGCTGTCCACAGACAGTAGCAATTAGCAGAGACAGCTGTCCACAGACAGTAGCTAGAAGCAGAGACAGCTGTCCACAGACAGTAGCTATTAGCAGAGACAGCTGTCCACAGACAGTAGTTATTAGCAGAGACAGCTGTCCACAGACAGTAGCTATTAGCAGAGACAGCTGTCCACAGACAGTAGCTATTAGCAGAGACAGCTGTGATCACACAGACAGTAGCTAGAAGCAGAGACAGCTGTGATCACACAGACAGTAGCTAGAAGCAGAGACAGCTGTCCACAGACAGTAGCTATTAGCAGAGACAGCTGTGATCACACAAACAGTAGCTAGAAGCAGAGACAGCTGTCCACAGACAGTAGCTAGAAGCAGAGACAGCTGTGATCACACAGACAGTAGCTAGAAGCAGAGACAGCTGTGATCACACAGACAGTAGCTAGAAGCAGAGACAGCTGTCCAGAGACAGTAGCTAGAAGCAGAGACAGCTGTCCACAGACAGTAGCTATTAGCAGAGACAGCTGTCCACAGACAGTAGCTAGAAGCAGAGACAGCTGTGATCACACAGACAGTAGCTAGAAGCAGAGACAGCTGTCCACAGAGAGTAGCTAGAGGTAGAGATAGCTGTGATCACACAGACAGTAGCTAGAGGCAGAGACAGCTGTCCACAGACAGTAGCTAGAAGCAGAGACAACTGTCCACAGACAGTAGCTAGAAGCAGAGACACCTGTCCACAGACAGAAGCTATTAGACACATGCTTCAGCAGTAAAATTCCTTTCCCACTGTCAGCATTCTTTCAAAGCCACAGGCTTTAACTTCTCAATTAAGGCTTTGAATATAACAGTACAAAAACACATCATGTGGCCGAAGGGCCCTTACAACTGAGCCATGGAGCATCGTATACTGTAAATTCCAACATTTTAGCCACGCAAAAGTTTGTAGAACTATGTTAGAAAAGGAAGTTCCGTCACTTCGTTTAGGTAAAGTGTGTAACAGCCTTCAGCTAACATCTGAAGACAGCACAGCCTGCGACCGTTAGATTTTCCACACTGTTCAGCTCTTCACAACTTCACCATTTTACAGCAAGGCCATTTCTGACGTGTGGTACAGTACTAACAGTACAATTTTATTATTTATCATGTGAAAGAATTAAACATGTCTATTTGTACAAACAGTCAGTAAACGTTTAAAAAAAAAACAATAGATGCATAGTAGAGAGTAGGCTGTAAAGTAAACAAAAAATATACTTACAGTGAAATCTTTCGACGGGGAGTGTGAGTTTAGGTTTGTGAGAATCTGTGTCAGCATGTGAATGCACTTTTGGTTGAGAGCGTGAGTGCGTGTCTGTGCGTGTGTTTGTGCGTGCTTGCGTGCACGTGTGTGTGTATGTTTTATAGCCTCGGTGTGCCCTGTCTGTTCCCCATTCAGTGTGTCAGGTGCCATTTTGTTCACTGACCCAGAAATGGGCCACACTCATCAGAACTGCAGCTTTGGATGGATCAGCGGACCGCAACCATTGTGTACCCCGTTTTCAGCCTTACCGCTCTACAAAGAGAGAGAGAGAGAGAGAGAGAGAGAGAGAGAGAGAGAGGAGAGAGAGAGAGCGAGTGAGAGAGAGAGAGAGGAGTGGGAGAGAGGAGTGGGAGAGAGAGAATGAGAGAGAGAGAGAGAGAGAGAGAGAGGAGTGGGAGAGAGGAGTGGGAGAGAGAGAATGAGAGAGAGAGAGAGAGAGAGAGAGAGAGAGAGAGAGAAAGAAAGAGACCTATTTTAGCTCAAGTGTGCTCTCTCAAGCCCATCCCTTTGCACAAAAGGTTATAGAGTTTGAATGCCCGAGTATCTCCACTGTGTCCCTAATCTGCTGTTGAAGCCAAATGAATTATTTCTGCTGAATAGTCTTGTATTTAGTATGTAGAAGTTCATTAGTGTTTAGTTGTCTCAGGAGAAAAACAGAATTCCGCAGCATCGACCAACACAGACTTCTACCAGCTGAGCTGGACACAAAGTGTTTAGTTGAGCATGAAAAATAAAAAAATATATTACTTTCCATGTACATTTATCAGAAACAGGGAGGTTCTGTCAACTCTACTTTGTGCCTGCATGACCTTAGAAGTTCACTGTAGCTACATTTCATTTGTATAGGTAACCTAACCTGACAAAACCTGTCAGCAAGCATAGACAGATGTACTGTAAATACTGCTATAGGCATAATACCCATTACCCTAATTTAATATAAATCAGTTTGAGGATGATACTGGAGATAAAAATGTATTAAGCTAATACTGTCTACTAGAAATTATAGCATTTTGATAGAAAAATAGGCTTTATGGCTTTTTTCATGCAGATGGACCTGTCAGTTACCTCCCCTTTGATGTCATCAATGTGCGACTTTCAAACAAGGGAAACTAATGTGCTGTGAAGTCAAAGATTTTTTATAACTAAGATAGACCACAGCCTGTCATTTCCAATGGGAACAAATGAGTCATAGAGGGCAGAACAAGCAAGGAGGTGAGCAGAGCCAAGCACGAGCTAATGAGATTCCTAGTGGCGGGGTTCTAGCTAACATATACAATTAAAGTTAAAGACACTACATAAACAAGACACTAATATAAATGTTTATTATTAATATCATGACTTTAGTGTACTTGATAGGGCTATAAGTTACTGGTATTGTATCAAAACCTGTACGACATACTATTTATAGAACTACCAGTTACTGTAGTTACAGATCGTTAATGTGATTTAATATTTTTGGTATCCATTGCTGTGAATTACAGGTTAAGTACTGTTTTGTGTACACCAGATAATGTTATTTAACCAATATGTTTTGGTATCCATTAGACTGGGAGTTAGGTGAGATGGGTTGCCTGGAAACCCAACGTTGAAGTGGTGAAAGTTTCCTCTCACGACCTCGACAAATCAGAATTGTTAGGGGTATGTACTGGAGGTGTAGTCAGGTGCAGGAGAGCAGAGTGTAGTTAAAACATCCTATGGCTAGGGGGCAGTATTGAGTAGTTTGGATGAATAAGGTGCCCAGGTTAAAGTTAACAGGGGCACGTTTTATTCCGGTCCAAACGAAAGCACATAAGTACATAAATGTGCCCAAAACACAGAACATGAACCAAAGTCTGGCGCTTGACAATACCAACATAACATAAAACAACTCACACAAAGACATGGAGGGAAAACAGAGGACTAAATACATTTTGTGTTTATTAGGGAATGAAAACCAGGTGTGTAATGGAACAAGACAAAACCAATGGAACATGAGAAATGGAGTGGCGATGGCTAGAAAGCCGGTGACGTCGATCGCCGAACGAACAAGGAGAGGAACCGACTTCGGCGTAAGTCGTGACAAGAATGTTGAACACAATTATATTTTAACGTTCTTTACCGGTTGTCCGTGCGGTTGGTCCTTTTGGAGGTAGGAATGTGAGACAATATATATCAATATATCCACAGGAAAGTATAATTACATTTAAATTACACAGATTTCTAGCACAAGACGCATGCTTACTAGCCGAGCTCGTACAGGTGTTTACGTAATAGACGAGCTCGTACAGGTGTTTACGTAATAGACGAGCTCGTACAGATGTTTACATACTAGACGAGCTCGTACAGGTGTTTACATACTAGATGAGCTCGTACAGGTGTTTACATACTAGACGAGCTCGTACAGGTGTTTACGTAATAGACGAGCTCGTACAGATGTTTACATACTAGATGAGCTCGTACAGGTGTTTACATACTAGACGAGCTCGTACAGGTGTTTACATAATAGATGAGCTCGTAGAGGTGTTTACATACTAGACGAGCTCGTACAGGTGTTTACATACTAGACGAGCTCGTACAGGTGTTTACATAATAGATGAGCTCGTAGAGGTGTTTACATACTAGACGAGCTCGTACAGGTGTTTACATACTAGACAAGCTCGTACAGGTGTTTACATAATAGATGAGCTCGTGCAGGTGTTTACATACTAGACGAGCTCGTACATGTGTTTACATACTAGACGAGCTCGTACAGGTGTTTACATACTAGACGAGCTCGTACAGGTGTTTACATACTAGACGAGCTCGTACAGGTGTTTACATAATAGACGAGCTCGTACAGGTGTTTACATACTAGACGATCTCGTACGGGTGTTTACATAATAGACAAGCTCGTACAGGTGTTTACATAATAGACGAGCTCATACAGGTGTTTACATACTAGACGAGCTCGTACAGGTGTTTACATAATAGACCAGCTCGTACAGGTATTTACATACTAGATGAGCTCGGACAGGTGTTCACATACTAGATGAGCTCGTACAGGTGTTTACATAATAGACGAGCTCGCACAGGTGTTTACATACTAGATGAGCTCGTACAGGTGTTTACATAATAGACGAGCTCGCACAGGTGTTTACATACTAGATGAGCTCGTACAGGTGTTTACATAATAGACGAGCTCGTACAGGTATTTACATACTAGATGAGCTCGTACAGGTGTTTACATAATAGACAAGCTAGTACAGGTGTTTACATAATAGACGAGCTCGTACAGGTGTTTACATACTAGACGAGCTCGCACAGGTGTTTACATACTAGATGAGCTCGTACAGGTGTTTACATAATAGACGAGCTCGTACAGGTATTTACATACTAGATGAGCTCGTACAGGTGTTTACATACTAGATGAGCTCGTACAGGTGTTTACATACGAGCCAAACTCGTACAGGTGTTTACATGGTTCTGAGAATTTAGTCACATTTTATATTTTGTGTCCTGTTTCCTAGAAACAAGGGTGGTTCAATTTACCCTTTAGCTCAACTTACCGCACTCTCCTCTATCTTCCAGTCATGGCTACTGAAAATCCATAGGTAAATCGTATTATCTGGTGTAATAATGTGTATCTAACAGTATCAAAACTGTCTGCACTGTTGTATATATTTTTTTTTTTTATTTAACTAGACAAGTCGAACAAATTCTTATTGATAACGATGGCCTAGGAACAGTGGGTTAACTGCCTTGTCAGCTCGGGATTCTAGCAACCTTTCGGTTACTGGCCCAACGCTCTAACCGCTAGGCTACCTGCCGTCCCTCCATCTAACCGCTAGGCTACCTGCCGTCCCTCCACTCTAACCGCTAGGCTACCTGCCGTCCCTCCACTCTAACCGCTAGGCTACCTGCCGTCCCTTCACTCTAACCGCTAGGATACCTGCCGTCCCTCCACTCTAACCGCTAGGCTACCTGCCGTCCCTCCACTCTAACCACTAGGCTACCTGCCGTCCCTCCACTCAAACCGCTAGGCTACCTGCCGTCCCTCCACTCTAACCACTAGGCTACCTGCCGTCCCCTCCACTCTATCCACTAGGCTACCTGCCGTCCCCCCACTCTAATCACTAGGCTACCTGCCGTCCCTCCACTCTAACCGCTAGGCTACCTGCCGTCACTCCACCCTAACCGCTAGGCTACCTGCCAACCCTTCACTCTAACCGCTAGGGTACCTGCCATCACTCCACTCTAACCTCTAGGCTACCTGCCGACCCTCCACTCTAACCACTAGGCTACCTGCCGTCCCTCCACTCAAACCGCTAGGCTACCTGCCGTCCCTCCACTCTAACCACTAGACTACCTGCCGTCCCCTCCAATCTAACCACTGGGCTACCTGCCGTCACCCCACTCTAACCGCTAGGCTACCTGTCGTCCCTCCACTCTAACCGCTAGGCTACCTGCCGTCCCTTCACTCTAACCGCTAGGGTACCTGCCGCCCCTTCACTCTAACCTCTAGGCTACCTGCCGTCCCTCCACTCTAACCACCAGGCTACCTGCCGTCCCTCCACTCAAACCGCTAGGCTACCTGCCGTCCCTCCACTCTAACCACTAGGCTACCTGCCGTCCCTCCACTCTAACCTCTAGGCTACCTGCCGTCCCTCCACTCTAACCGCTAGGCTACCTGCCGTCCACTCCACTCTAACCGCTAGGCTACCTGCCGTCCCCCCACTCTAACCGCTAGGCTACCTGCCGTCCCTCCACTCTAACCGCTAGGCTACCTGCCGTCCCTCCACTCTAACCGCTAGGCTACCTGCCGTCCCTTCACTCTAACCGCTAGGCTACCTGCCGTCCCTCCACTCTAACCACTAGGCTACCTGCCGTCCCTCCACTCTAACCTCTAGGCTACCTGCCGTCCCTCCACTCTAACTACTAGGCTACCTGCCGTCCCCTCCACTCTATCCACTAGGCTACCTGCCGTCCCCCAACTCTAACCGCTAGGCTACCTGCCGTCCCTCCACTCTAACCGCTAGGCTACCTGCCGTCCCTCCACTCTAACCGCTAGGCTACCTGCGGCCCCTTCACTCTAACCGCTAGGGTACCTGCCATCACTCCATTCTAACCTCTAGGGAACCTGCCGTCCCTCCACTCTAACCTCTAGGTTACCTGCCGTCCCTCCACTCTAACCACTAGGCTACCTGCCGTCCCCTCCACTCTATCCACTAGGCTACCTAACGTCCCCCCACTCTAACCGCTAGGCTACCTGCCGTCCCTACACTCTAACCGCTAGGCTACCTGCTGTCCCTCCACCCTAACCGCTAGGCTACCTGCCGTCCCTTCACTCTAACCGCTAGGGTACCTGCCATCACTCCACTCTAACCTCTAGGCTACCTGCCGTCCCTCCACTCTAACCACTAGGCTACCTGCCGTCCCTCCACTCAAACCGCTAGGCTACCTGCCGTCCCTCCACTCTAACCAATAGACTACCTGCTGTCCCCTCCAATCTAACCACTAGGCTACCTGCCGTCCCTTCACTCTAACCGCTAGGGTACCTGCCATCACTCCACTCTAACCTCTAGGCTACCTGCCGTCCCTCCACTCTAACCACTAGGCTACCTGCCGTCCCTCCACTCAAACCGCTAGGCTACCTGTCGTCCCTCCACTCTAACCGCTAGGCTACCTGCCGTCCCTTCACTCTAACCGCTAGGGTACCTGCCGTCCCTCCACACTAACCTCTAGGCTACCTGCCGTCCCTCCACTCTAACCACTAGGCTACCTGCCGTCCCTCCACTCTAACCTCTAGGCTACCTGCCGTCCCTCCACTCTAACTACTAGGCTACCTGCAGTCCCCTCCACTCTATCCACTAGGCTACCTGCCTTCCCCCCACTCTAACCGCTAGGCTACCTGCCGTCCCTCCACTCTAACCGCTAGGCTACCTGCCGTCCCTCCACTCTAACCGCTAGGCTACCTGCCGTCCCTTCACTCTAACCGCTAGGGTACCTGCCGTCCCTCCACTCTAACCGCTAGGCTACCTGCCGTCCCTTCACTCTAACCGCTAGGCTACCTGCCGTCCCCCCACTCTAACCACTAGGCTACCTGCCGTCCCTCCACTCTAACCTCTAGGCTACCTGCCGTCCCTCCACTCTAACCGCTAGGCTACCTGCCGTCCCTTCACTCTAACCGCTAGGGTACCTGCCGTCACTCCATTCTAACCTCTAGGCTACCTGCCGTCCCTCCACTCTAACCACTAGGCTACCTTGCGTCCCTCCACTCAAACCGGTAGGCTACCTGCCGTCCCTCCACTCAAACCGCTAGGCTACCTGCCGTCCCTCCACTCTAACCACTAGGCTACCTGCCGTCCCTCCACTCTAACCGCTAGGGTACCTGCCGTCCCTCCACTCTAACCGCTAGGCTACCTGCCGTCCCTTCACTCTAACCGCTAGGCTACCTGCCGTCCCTCCACTCTAACCACTAGGCTACCTGCCGTCCCTCCACTCTAACCTCTAGGCTACCTGCCGTCCCTCCACTCTAACTACTAGGCTACCTGCCGTCCCCTCCACTCTATCCACTAGGCTACCTGCCGTCCCCCCACTCTAACCGCTAGGCTACCTGCCGTCCCTCCACTCTAACCTCTAGGCTACCTGCCGTCCCTCCACTCAAACCGCTAGGCTACCTGCCGTCCCTCCACTCTAACCACTAGGCTACCTGCCGTCCCTCCACTCTAACCTCTAGGCTACCTGCCGTCCCTCCACTCTAACCGCTAGGCTACCTGCCGTCCCCTCCACTCTAACCACTAGGCAACCTGCCGTCCCTCCACTCTAACCACTAGGCTACCTGCCGTCCCTCCACTCTAACCACTAGGCTACCTGCCGTCCCTCCACTCTAACCACTAGGCTACCTGCAGTCCCTCCACTCTAACCTCTAGGCTACCTGCCGTCCCTCCACTCTAACCGCTAGGCTACCTGCTGTCCCTCCATCTAACCACTAGGCTACCTGCCGTCCCTCCACTCTAACCGCTAGGCTACCCGCCGTCCCTCCACTCTAACCGCTAGGCTACCCGCCGTCCCTCCACTCTAACCGCTAGGCTACCTGCCGTCCCTCCACTCTAACCGCTAGGCTACCTGCCGTCCCTGCACTCTAACCGCTAGGCTACCTGCCGTCCCTCCATCTAACCACTAGGCTACCTGCCGTCCCTCCACTCTAACCTCTAGGCTACCTGCCGTCCCTCCACTCTAACCGCTAGGCTACCTGCCGTCCCTTCACTCTAACCGCTAGGGTACCTGCCGTCACTCCATTCTAACCTCTAGGCTACCTGCCGTCCCTCCACTCTAACCACTAGGCTACCTTGCGTCCCTCCACTCAAACCGGTAGGCTACCTGCCGTCCCTCCACTCAAACCGCTAGGCTACCTGCCGTCCCTCCACTCTAACCACTAGGCTACCTGCCGTCCCTCCACTCTAACCGCTAGGGTACCTGCCGTCCCTCCACTCTAACCGCTAGGCTACCTGCCGTCCCTTCACTCTAACCGCTAGGCTACCTGCCGTCCCTCCACTCTAACCACTAGGCTACCTGCCGTCCCTCCACTCTAACCTCTAGGCTACCTGCCGTCCCTCCACTCTAACTACTAGGCTACCTGCCGTCCCCTCCACTCTATCCACTAGGCTACCTGCCGTCCCCCCACTCTAACCGCTAGGCTACCTGCCGTCCCTCCACTCTAACCTCTAGGCTACCTGCCGTCCCTCCACTCAAACCGCTAGGCTACCTGCCGTCCCTCCACTCTAACCACTAGGCTACCTGCCGTCCCTCCACTCTAACCTCTAGGCTACCTGCCGTCCCTCCACTCTAACCGCTAGGCTACCTGCCGTCCCCTCCACTCTAACCACTAGGCAACCTGCCGTCCCTCCACTCTAACCACTAGGCTACCTGCCGTCCCTCCACTCTAACCACTAGGCTACCTGCCGTCCCTCCACTCTAACCACTAGGCTACCTGCAGTCCCTCCACTCTAACCTCTAGGCTACCTGCCGTCCCTCCACTCTAACCGCTAGGCTACCTGCTGTCCCTCCATCTAACCACTAGGCTACCTGCCGTCCCTCCACTCTAACCGCTAGGCTACCCGCCGTCCCTCCACTCTAACCGCTAGGCTACCCGCCGTCCCTCCACTCTAACCGCTAGGCTACCTGCCGTCCCTCCACTCTAACCGCTAGGCTACCTGCCGTCCCTGCACTCTAACCGCTAGGCTACCTGCCGTCCCTCCATCTAACCACTAGGCTACCTGCCGTCCCTCCACTCTAACCACTAGGCTACCTGCCGTCACCCCACTCTAACCGCTAGGCTACCTGTCGTCCCTCCACTCTAACCTCTAGGGAACCTGCCGTCCCTCCACTCTAACCTCTAGGTTACCTGCCGTCCCTCCACTCTAACCACTAGGCTACCTGCCGTCCCCTCCACTCTATCCACTAGGCTACCTAACGTCCCCCCACTCTAACCGCTAGGCTACCTGCCGTCCCTACACTCTAACCGCTAGGCTACCTGCTGTCCCTCCACCCTAACCGCTAGGCTACCTGCCGTCCCTTCACTCTAACCGCTAGGCTACCTGCCGTCCCTCCACTCTAACCACTAGGCTACCTGCCGTCCCTCCACTCTAACCTCTAGGCTACCTGCCGTCCCTCCACTCTAACTACTAGGCTACCTGCCGTCCCCTCCACTCTATCCACTAGGCTACCTGCCGTCCCCCCACTCTAACCGCTAGGCTACCTGCCGTCCCTCCACTCTAACCTCTAGGCTACCTGCCGTCCCTCCACTCAAACCGCTAGGCTACCTGCCGTCCCTCCACTCTAACCACTAGGCTACCTGCCGTCCCTCCACTCTAACCTCTAGGCTACCTGCCGTCCCTCCACTCTAACCGCTAGGCTACCTGCCGTCCCCTCCACTCTAACCACTAGGCAACCTGCCGTCCCTCCACTCTAACCACTAGGCTACCTGCCGTCCCTCCACTCTAACCACTAGGCTACCTGCCGTCCCTCCACTCTAACCACTAGGCTACCTGCAGTCCCTCCACTCTAACCTCTAGGCTACCTGCCGTCCCTCCACTCTAACCGCTAGGCTACCTGCTGTCCCTCCATCTAACCACTAGGCTACCTGCCGTCCCTCCACTCTAACCGCTAGGCTACCCGCCGTCCCTCCACTCTAACCGCTAGGCTACCCGCCGTCCCTCCACTCTAACCGCTAGGCTACCTGCCGTCCCTCCACTCTAACCGCTAGGCTACCTGCCGTCCCTGCACTCTAACCGCTAGGCTACCTGCCGTCCCTCCATCTAACCACTAGGCTACCTGCCGTCCCTCCACTCTAACCACTAGGCTACCTGCCGTCACCCCACTCTAACCGCTAGGCTACCTGTCGTCCCTCCACTCTAACCTCTAGGGAACCTGCCGTCCCTCCACTCTAACCTCTAGGTTACCTGCCGTCCCTCCACTCTAACCACTAGGCTACCTGCCGTCCCCTCCACTCTATCCACTAGGCTACCTAACGTCCCCCCACTCTAACCGCTAGGCTACCTGCCGTCCCTACACTCTAACCGCTAGGCTACCTGCTGTCCCTCCACCCTAACCGCTAGGCTACCTGCCGTCCCTTCACTCTAACCGCTAGGGTACCTGCCATCACTCCACTCTAACCTCTAGGCTACCTGCCGTCCCTCCACTCTAACCACTAGGCTACCTGCCGTCCCTCCACTCAAACCGCTAGGCTACCTGCCGTCCCTCCACTCTAACCAATAGACTACCTGCTGTCCCCTCCAATCTAACCACTAGGCTACCTGCCGTCCCTTCACTCTAACCGCTAGGGTACCTGCCATCACTCCACTCTAACCTCTAGGCTACCTGCCGTCCCTCCACTCTAACCACTAGGCTACCTGCCGTCCCTCCACTCAAACCGCTAGGCTACCTGTCGTCCCTCCACTCTAACCGCTAGGCTACCTGCCGTCCCTTCACTCTAACCGCTAGGGTACCTGCCGTCCCTCCACACTAACCTCTAGGCTACCTGCCGTCCCTCCACTCTAACCACTAGGCTACCTGCCGTCCCTCCACTCTAACCTCTAGGCTACCTGCCGTCCCTCCACTCTAACTACTAGGCTACCTGCAGTCCCCTCCACTCTATCCACTAGGCTACCTGCCTTCCCCCCACTCTAACCGCTAGGCTACCTGCCGTCCCTCCACTCTAACCGCTAGGCTACCTGCCGTCCCTCCACTCTAACCGCTAGGCTACCTGCCGTCCCTTCACTCTAACCGCTAGGGTACCTGCCGTCCCTCCACTCTAACCGCTAGGCTACCTGCCGTCCCTTCACTCTAACCGCTAGGCTACCTGCCGTCCCCCCACTCTAACCACTAGGCTACCTGCCGTCCCTCCACTCTAACCTCTAGGCTACCTGCCGTCCCTCCACTCTAACCGCTAGGCTACCTGCCGTCCCTTCACTCTAACCGCTAGGGTACCTGCCATCACTCCATTCTAACCTCTAGGCTACCTGCCGTCCCTCCACTCTAACCTCTAGGCTACCTTGCGTCCCTCCACTCAAACCGGTAGGCTACCTGCCGTCCCTCCACTCAAACCGCTAGGCTACCTGCCGTCCCTCCACTCTAACCACTAGGCTACCTGCCGTCCCTCCACTCTAACCGCTAGGGTACCTGCCGTCCCTCCACTCTAACCGCTAGGCTACCTGCCGTCCCTTCACTCTAACCGCTAGGCTACCTGCCGTCCCTCCACTCTAACCACTAGGCTACCTGCCGTCCCTCCACTCTAACCTCTAGGCTACCTGCCGTCCCTCCACTCTAACTACTAGGCTACCTGCCGTCCCCTCCACTCTATCCACTAGGCTACCTGCCGTCCCCCCACTCTAACCGCTAGGCTACCTGCCGTCCCTCCACTCTAACCTCTAGGCTACCTGCCGTCCCTCCACTCAAACCGCTAGGCTACCTGCCGTCCCTCCACTCTAACCACTAGGCTACCTGCCGTCCCTCCACTCTAACCTCTAGGCTACCTGCCGTCCCTACACTCTAACCGCTAGGCTACCTGCTGTCCCTCCACCCTAACCGCTAGGCTACCTGCCGTCCCTTCACTCTAACCGCTAGGGTACCTGCCATCACTCCACTCTAACCTCTAGGCTACCTGCCGTCCCTCCACTCTAACCACTAGGCTACCTGCCGTCCCTCCACTCAAACCGCTAGGCTACCTGCCGTCCCTCCACTCTAACCAATAGACTACCTGCTGTCCCCTCCAATCTAACCACTAGGCTACCTGCCGTCCCTTCACTCTCACCGCTAGGGTACCTGCCATCACTCCACTCTAACCTCTAGGCTACCTGCCGTCCCTCCACTCTAACCACTAGGCTACCTGCCGTCCCTCCACTCAAACCGCTAGGCTACCTGTCGTCCCTCCACTCTAACCGCTAGGCTACCTGCCGTCCCTTCACTCTAACCGCTAGGGTACCTGCCGTCCCTCCACACTAACCTCTAGGCTACCTGCCGTCCCTCCACTCTAACCACTAGGCTACCTGCCGTCCCTCCACTCTAACCTCTAGGCTACCTGCCGTCCCTCCACTCTAACTACTAGGCTACCTGCAGTCCCCTCCACTCTATCCACTAGGCTACCTGCCTTCCCCCCACTCTAACCGCTAGGCTACCTGCCGTCCCTCCACTCTAACCGCTAGGCTACCTGCCGTCCCTCCACTCTAACCGCTAGGCTACCTGCCGTCCCTTCACTCTAACCGCTAGGGTACCTGCCGTCCCTCCACTCTAACCGCTAGGCTACCTGCCGTCCCTTCACTCTAACCGCTAGGCTACCTGCCGTCCCCCCACTCTAACCACTAGGCTACCTGCCGTCCCTCCACTCTAACCTCTAGGCTACCTGCCGTCCCTCCACTCTAACCGCTAGGCTACCTGCCGTCCCTTCACTCTAACCGCTAGGGTACCTGCCATCACTCCATTCTAACCTCTAGGCTACCTGCCGTCCCTCCACTCTAACCTCTAGGCTACCTTGCGTCCCTCCTCTCAAACCGGTAGGCTACCTGCCGTCCCTCCACTCAAACCGCTAGGCTACCTGCCGTCCCTCCACTCTAACCACTAGGCTACCTGCCGTCCCTCCACTCTAACCGCTAGGGTACCTGCCGTCCCTCCACTCTAACCGCTAGGCTACCTGCCGTCCCTTCACTCTAACCGCTAGGCTACCTGCCGTCCCTCCACTCTAACCACTAGGCTACCTGCCGTCCCTCCACTCTAACCTCTAGGCTACCTGCCGTCCCTCCACTCTAACTACTAGGCTACCTGCCGTCCCCTCCACTCTATCCACTAGGCTACCTGCCGTCCCCCCACTCTAACCGCTAGGCTACCTGCCGTCCCTCCACTCTAACCTCTAGGCTACCTGCCGTCCCTCCACTCAAACCGCTAGGCTACCTGCCGTCCCTCCACTCTAACCACTAGGCTACCTGCCGTCCCTCCACTCTAACCTCTAGGCTACCTGCCGTCCCTCCACTCTAACCGCTAGGCTACCTGCCGTCCCCTCCACTCTAACCACTAGGCAACCTGCCGTCCCTCCACTCTAACCACTAGGCTACCTGCCGTCCCTCCACTCTAACCACTAGGCTACCTGCCGTCCCTCCACTCTAACCACTAGGCTACCTGCAGTCCCTCCACTCTAACCTCTAGGCTACCTGCCGTCCCTCCACTCTAACCGCTAGGCTACCTGCTGTCCCTCCATCTAACCACTAGGCTACCTGCCGTCCCTCCACTCTAACCGCTAGGCTACCCGCCGTCCCTCCACTCTAACCGCTAGGCTACCCGCCGTCCCTCCACTCTAACCGCTAGGCTACCTGCCGTCCCTCCACTCTAACCGCTAGGCTACCTGCCGTCCCTGCACTCTAACCGCTAGGCTACCTGCCGTCCCTCCATCTAACCACTAGGCTACCTGCCGTCCCTCCACTCTAACCACTAGGCTACCTGCCGTCACCCCACTCTAACCGCTAGGCTACCTGTCGTCCCTCCACTCTAACCACTAGGCTACCTGCCGTCCCTCCACTCTAACCGCTAGGCTACCTGCCGTCCCTCCACTCTAACCGCTAGGCTACCTGCCGTCCCCTCCACTCTAACCACTAGGCAACCTGCCGTCCCTCCACTCTAACCACTAGGCTACCTGCCGTCCCTCCACTCTAACCACTAGGCTACCTGCCGTCCCTCCACTCTAACCACTAGGCTACCTGCAGTCCCTCCACTCTAACCTCTAGGCTACCTGCCGTCCCTCCACTCTAACCGCTAGGCTACCTGCTGTCCCTCCATCTAACCACTAGGCTACCTGCCGTCCCTCCACTCTAACCGCTAGGCTACCCGCCGTCCCTCCACTCTAACCGCTAGGCTACCTGCCGTCCCTCCACTCTAACCGCTAGGCTACCTGCCGTCCCTGCACTCTAACCGCTAGGCTACCTGCCGTCCCTCCATCTAACCACTAGGCTACCTGCCGTCCCTCCACTCTAACCACTAGGCTACCTGCAGTCACCCCACTCTAACCGCTAGGCTACCTGTCGTCCCTCCACTCTAACCGCTAGGCTACCTGCCGTCCCTCCATCTAACCTCTAGGCTACCTGCCGTCCCTCCACTCTAACCGCTAGGCTACCTGCCGTCCCTCCACTCTAACCTCTAGGCTACCTGCCGTCCCTCCACTCAAACCGCTAGGCTACCTGCCGTCCCTCCACTCTAACCACTAGGCTACCTGCCGTCCCTCCACTCTAACCTCTAGGCTACCTGCCGTCCCTCCACTCTAACCGCTAGGCTACCTGCCGTCCCCTCCACTCTAACCACTAGGCAACCTGCCGTCCCTCCACTCTAACCACTAGGCTACCTGCCGTCCCTCCACTCTACCCACTAGGCTACCTGCCGTCCCTCCACTCTAACCACTAGGCTACCTGCCGTCCCTCCACTCTAACCTCTAGGCTACCTGCCGTCCCTCCACTCTAACCGCTAGGCTACCTGCCGTCACCCCACTCTAACCGCTAGGCTACCTGTCGTCCCTCCACTCTAACCGCTAGGCTACCTGCCGTCCCTCCATCTAACCTCTAGGCTACCTGCCGTCCCTCCACTCTAACCGCTAGGCTACCTGCCGTCCCTCCACTCTAACCTCTAGGCTACCTGCCGTCCCTCCACTCAAACCGCTAGGCTACCTGCCGTCCCTCCACTCTAACCACTAGGCTACCTGCCGTCCCTCCACTCTAACCTTTAGGCTACCTGCCGTCCCTCCACTCTAACCGCTAGGCTACCTGCCGTCCCCTCCACTCTAACCACTAGGCAACCTGCCGTCCCTCCACTCTAACCACTAGGCTACCTGCCGTCCCTCCACTCTACCCACTAGGCTACCTGCCGTCCCTCCACTCTAACCTCTAGGCTACCTGCCGTCCCTCCACTCTAACCGCTAGGCTACCTGTCGTCCCTCCATCTAACCACTAGGCTACCTGCCGTCCCTCCACTCTAACCGCTAGGCTACCTGCCGTCCCTCCACTCTAACCGCTAGGCTACCTGCCGTCCCTCCACACTAACGGCTAGGCTACCTGCCTTCCCTGCACTCTAACCGCTAGGCTACCTGCCGTCCCTCCATCTAACCGCTAGGCTACCTGCCGTCCCTCCACTCTAACCGCTAGGCTACCTGCCGTCCCTTCATCTAACCGCTAGGCTACCTGCCGTCCCTCCACTCTAACCGCTAGGCTACCTGCCGTCCCTTCATCTAACCGCTAGGCTACCTGCCGTCCCTCCACTCTAACCGCTAGGCTACCTGCCGTCCCTGCACTCTAACCGCTAGGCTACCTGCCGTCCCTTCATCTAACCGCTAGGCTACCTGCCGTCCCTGCACTCTAACCGCTAGGCTACCTGCCGTCCCTTCATCTAACCGCTAGGCTACCTGCCATCCCTTCATCTAACCGCTAGGCTACCTGCCGTCCCTCCACTCTAACCGCTAGGCTACCTGCCGTCCCTCCACTCTAACCTCTAGGCTACCTGCCGTCCCTCCACTCTAACCGCTAGGCTACCTGCCGTCCCTGCACTCTAACCGCTAGGCTACCTGCCGTCCCTCCATCTAACCGCTAGGCTACCTGCCGTCCCTCCACTCTAACCACTAGCCTACCTGCCGTCCCTCCATCTAACCGCTAGGCTACCTGCCGTCCCTCCACTCTAACCACTAGCCTACCTGCCGTCCCTCCATCTAACCGCTAGGCTACCTGCCGTCCCTCCATCTAACCGCTAGGCTACCTGCCGTCCCTCCACTCTAACCACTAGCCTACCTGCCGTCCCTCCACTCTAACCACTAGGCTACCTGCCGTCCCTCCACTCTAACCACTAGGCTACCTGCCGTCCCTCCACTCTAACCACTAGGCTACCTGCCGTCCCTCCATCTAACCGCTAGGCTACCTGCCGTCCCTCCACTCTAACCACTAGGCTACCTGCCGTCCCTCCACTCTAACCACTAGGCTACCTGCCGTCCCTCCACTCTAACCGCTAGCCTACCTGCCGTCCCTCCATCTAACCACTAGGCTACCTGCCGTCCCTCCATCTAACCACTAGGCTACCTGCCGTCCCTCCACTCTAACCACTAGGCTACCTGCCGCCCGTTGTAGCTGTATTCCTTTACAGCTAACTATGTATAGGATCATGTCACTGTTAGCAAAAGATACCAGCTTGACTAAAACTCACTTATGTAGTATGTATTCTGCTTTAGCCCAGATGTGCCAATGTGATCATGTCCAGCAGGCAGTGGTGTGAGGGCCAGGCCTGTTGTCTGTGTCCCACAGGGAGATGGTGAGCGTACTGGACCCCAGGAGCCTGAAGGGGGCGGTAGAGGAGCTGCAGGGTGGGGGAGTGGAGGAGATTAACTCAATTAAATTAAATTCAAGGGGCTTTATTGGCTTGGGAAGCATATTTTTATTTATTTTTATTTTTATTTCACCTTTATTTAACCAGGTAGGCTAGTTGAGAACAAGTTCTCATTTGCAACTGCGACCTGGCCAAGATAAAGCGTAGAGTTACACATGGAATAAACTAAACGTACAGTCAATAATACAGTAGAACAAAAGAAAACAAAAAGTCTATATACAGTGAGTGCAAATGAGGTAAGTTAAGGAAATAAATAGGCCATGGTGGCGAAGTAATTACAATATAGCAGTTAAACACTGGAATGGTAGATATGTTAACATTGCCAAAGCAAGTGAAGTAGATAATATACAAAAGTGAAATAAACAATAAAAATGAACAGTAAACATTACACTCACAGAAGTTAAAAACAATACAAATGTCGTATTATGAATATATATACAGTGTTGTAATGATGTGCCAACTCTCTGGCTCTGAATAAGACAGGCTCAACTCTGGCTGATGCCTCGGGGGCTGTGAGGGTGCTAGAGCTGCCGCAGGGCACAGTAAACAGGACTCTCCACAGATACACCAACATCGTCTCATCTGTGGCTTCCCGTCCTCTCAGGCCCAACAACCTGGTCTCAGCCGGGCTCAACATGCAGGTGAGACGACTGGAGAAACAGATGGCTTGAGGCCCTCTGTAAGCATGTTTAGACCCCTTCCGTCCCCAACCCCTTGCAGGTGGGCTCCTGAGTGGCACAGCGGTCTAAGGCACTGCATCTCATAGCAAAAAGCATCACTACAGTCCCTGGTTCAAATCCAGGCTGTAACACATCCAGCTGTGGTTGGGAGTCCCATAGGGCGGCGTACAATTGGCTCAGCAGTGTCCAGATTTGGCCGGGGTAGGCTGTCATTGTAAAAAAAAAAAAATTGTTCTTAACTGATTTGCCTAGTTAAATTGAACCTACTGGAAGAGGAGGGGCATCAGCAGAAGGCCGGGCAGCTCTTCAAACCGCCTGGTGGCCCTCTAGGACCCTACGGTCGAGGATAAGGATTAAGCTAGCCCAACGCAGGAGACCCAAGCTCAATTTTAACGCCTGGCTACGCTGACGCAGGTGTGGGTGCAATGACTGAATAAGCTGTACAACTGAAGTCGTAAGTTTACATACACTTAGTTTGGAGTCATTAAAACTAGTTTTTCAACCACTTAGTTTGGAGTCATTAAAACTAGTTTACATACACTTAGTTTGGAGTCATTAAAACTAGTTTTTCAACCACTTAGTTTGGAGTCATTAAAACTAGTTTTTCAACCACTCCACAAATTTCTTGTTAACAAACTATAGTTTTGGCAAGTCAGTTAGGACATTTACTTTGTGCATGACACAAGTCATTTTTCCAACAATTATTTACAGACAGATTGTTTCACTTATAATTAATTCACTGTGTCATAATTCCAGTGGGTCAGAAGTTTACATACACTAAGGTGACTGTGCGTTTAAACAGCTTGGACAACTCCAGAAAATTGTGTCATGGCTTTAGAAGCTTTTCCAAAGCAATTTCCAAACACCTGAAGGTACCACGTTCATCTGTGCAAACAATAGTATGCAAGTATAAACACCATGGGACCACGCAGCCGTCATACCGCTCAGGAAGGAGACGCGTTCTATCTCCTAGAGATTAATGTACTTTGGTGTGAAAAGTGAAAATTAATCCCAGAACAACAACAAAGGACCTTGTGAAGATGCTGAAGGAAACAGGTACAAAAGTATCTATATCCACAGTAAAACGAGTCCTATATCGCCATAACCTGAAAGGCCACTCAGCAAGGAAGAAGCCACTGCTCCAAAACCGCCATAAAAAAAGCCAGACTATGGTTTGCAACTGCACATGGGGAAATGTCCTATGGTCTAATGAAACAAAAATAGAACTGTTTGGCCATAATGACCATTGTTCTGTTTGGAAGGAAAAAGGGGGAGGATTGCAAGCCGAAGAGCACCACCCCAACCGTGAAGCACGGGGGTGGCAGCATCATGTTGTGGGGGTGCTTTGCTGCAGGAGGGACTGGTGCACTTCACAAAATACATGACATCATGAGGGGGGAAAATTATATGGATATATTGAAGCAACTTCTCAAGACATCAGTCAGGTTAAAGTTAAAGCTTGGTCGCAAATGGGTCTTCCAAATGGACAATGACCCAAAGCTTACTTTCAAAGTTGTTGCAAAATGGCTTGAGGACAACAAAGTCAAGGTATTGGAGTGGCCATCACAAAGCTATATCCTCAATCTTATAGACAATTTGTGGGCAGAACTGAAAAAGTGTGTGCAAGCAAAGAGGCCTACAAACCTGACTCAGTTACACCAGCTCTGTCATGAGGAATGGGCCATAATTCACCCAACCTATTGTGGGAAGCTTGTGGAAGTCAACCCAAAACTTTTGACCCAAGTTAAACAATTTAAAGGCAATGCTACCAAATTCTAATTGATTGTATGTAAACTTCTGACCCACTGGGAATATGATGAAAGAAATTAAAGCTGAAATAAATCACTCTCTACTATTATTCTGATATTTTACATTCTTAAAATTAAGTGGTGATCCTAACTGACCTAAGACAGGGAATTTTTACTAGGATGAAATGTCAGGAATTGTGAAGAGGTGAGTTTAAATGTATTTGGCTAAGGTGTATGTACACTTCCGACTTCAACTGTATGTGTACATTTATTTTGCAACGCTCGAGCACGCAACGCGGGTGGTGTGGTTCGTATGTAAGGCCCAGACTAAAGCCCAGCACGCAACGCGGGTGGTGTGGTGGGTATGTAAGGCCCAGACTAAAGCCCAGCACGCAACGAGGGTGGTGTGGTTCATATGTAAGGCCCAGACTAAAGCCCAGCAGGCAACGCGGGTGGTGAGGTCCGTATGTAAGGCCCAGACTAAAGCCCAGCACACAACGCGGGTGGTGTGGTCCGTATGTAAGGCCCAGACTAAAGCCCAGCACGCAACGAGGGTGGTGTGGTTCATATGTAAGGCCCAGACTAAAGCCCAGCACGCAACGAGGGTGGTGTGGTTCGTATGTAAGGCCCAGACTAAAGCCCAGCAGGCAATGCGGGTGGTGTGGTCCGTATGTAAGGCCCAGACTAAAGCCCAGCAGGCAACGCGGGTGGTGTGGTCCGTATGTAAGGCCCAGACTAAAGCCCAGCAGGCAAAAGAGGAGACTAGGAAGGAGAGGGAGGAGGAAGAGAAGGGGGGGCAGGCAGCAGTGCAGATCAGTCACCAGGCAGCAGTGCAGATCAGTCACCAGGCAACAGTGAAGATCAGTCACCAGGCAGCAGTGCAGATCAGTCACCAGGCAGCATGGCTGATCAGTCACCAGGCAGCAGTGCAGATCAGTCACCAGGCAGCAGTGCACATCAGGCACAGAGGAAGCTCTGAAGATCAGGAGCTAAACTCAAATTCAGCCATGGGGACAAAGTGAAGTAGGTGTGTCCCACTCTGCTGAGAGGGGAGACCAACCTGGTGGTGGCTGACCAGAGCCCTAACCTGTCTGTCTACTGTCTGGCTGACCAGAGCCCTAACCTGTCTGTCTACTGTCTGGTTGACCAGAGCCCTAACCTGTCTGTCTACTGTCTGGTTGACCAGAGCCCTAACCTGTCTGTCTACTGTCTGGATAACCAGAGCCCTAACCTGTCTGTCTACTGTCTGGCTGACCAGAGCCCTAACCTGTCTGTCTACTGTCTGGTTGACCAGAGCCCTAACCTGTCTGTCTACTGTCTGGTTGACCAGAGCCCTAACCTGTCTGTCTACTGTCTGGATAACCAGAGCCCTAACCTGTCTGTCTACTGTCTGGCTGACCAGAGCCCTAACCTGTCTGTCTACTGTCTGGTTGACCAGAGCCCTAACCTGTCTGTCTACTGTCTGGATGACCAGAGCCCTAACCTGTCTGTCTACTGTCTGGTCTATAGTCCTAACCTGTCTGTCTACTGTCTGGTCTATAGTCCTAATCTGTCTGTGTACTCTCTGGTCTATAGTCCTAACCTGTCTGTCTACTGTCTGGTCTATAGTCCTAATCTGTCTGTCTACTGTCTGGTCTATAGTCCTAACCTGTCTGTCTGTCTACTGTCTGGTCTATAGTCCTAATCTGTCTGTCCTACTGTCTGGTCTATAGTCCTAACCTGTCTGTATACTGTCTGGTCTATAGTCCTAACCTGTCTGTCTACTGTCTGGTCTATAGTCCTAACCTGTCTGTCTACTGTCTGGTCTATAGTCCTAATCTGTCTGTCTACTGTCTGGTCTATAGTCCTAATCTGTCTGTGTACTCTCTGGTCTATAGTCCTAACCTGTCTGTCTGTCTACTGTCTGGTCTATAGTCCTAATCTGTCTGTGTACTCTCTGGTCTATAGTCCTAACCTGTCTGTCTACTGTCTGGTCTACAGTCCTGTCTGGTCTATAGTCCTAACCTGTCTGTCTACTGTCTGGTCTATAGTCCTAACCTGTCTGTCTACTGTCTGGTCTATAGTCCTAATCTGTCTGTGTACTCTCTGGTCTATAGTCCTAACCTGTCTGTCTACTGTCTGGTCTATAGTCCTAATCTGTCTGTGTACTCTCTGGTCTATAGTCCTAACCGGTCTGTCTACTGTCTGGTCTATAGTCCTAACCTCTCTGTCTACTGTCTGGTCTATAGTCCTAACCTGTCTGTGTACTCTCTGGTCTATAGTCCTAACCTGTCTGTGTACTCTCTGGCTGTAGCAGTATGCAGACTGCTTTACATTGTATTAATTGGTCGTTTCAGGGGCCATCTTTCCACTGAGTTTGCTCACTGAGGGATAGTATCATCAGCCTGTCTGTGTACTCTCCAGCTGGGCTATAGATACAGTGCATTCGGAAAGTATTCAGACCCCTTCCCCTTTTCCATATTTTGTTACAGCCTTATTCTAAAATTGATTAAAAAATGGTAAAACATCCTAATCAATCTTACCCCATAATGACAAAGCAAAAAACAGGTTTAGGAATTTTTGCCCCCAATTTATTTTTATTTTTTAAGATTACATAAGTATTTAGACCCGTTGCTACGAGACTCGAAATGTAACTGGAAATTTAACTGGATACTGTTTCCATTGATGTTTCCATTGATCAACCTTCAGATGTTTCTACAACTTGACTGGAGGCCACCTGTGGTAAATTCAGTTGATTGGACATGATTTGGAAAGGCACACACCTGTGCAGTTGACAATGCATGTCAGAGCAAAAACCAAGCCATGAGGTCGAAGGAATTGTCAGTAGAGCTCCGAGACAGGATTGTGTTGAGGCACAGATCTGGGGAAGGGTACCAAAACATTTCTGCAGCATTGAAGGTCCCAAAGAACACAGTGGCCTCCATCATTCTTAAATGGAAGAAGTTTGGAACCACCAAGACTCTTCCTAGCTCTGGCCGCCCGACCAAACTGGGTAATCGGGGGAGAAGGGCCTTGGTCAGGGATGTGACCAAGAACCCGATGGTGAGTTATAACAGGTAAAAAAAAATAAACGAAATTCTTGATTTTTGCCCATTAAAGTTGCCATGTATATGACTCAAACTTGTCAGTAGGCTATTCTTCTACAGCTTTGGTGTCACAATGGGTAGCATGATGTTGCACTCACCAACCACCACAAATATCCCCATATCTGTAAAGACATTTTATTTACAAGCTGAATAACATAACATTCCTATTTGTCTTAACACAGTGGTACAGATTCACGGTTTCCCCTCAAATGTTAATACACTGGATAACTATACAAACTGATGAACATTCAACTAAACTGTTCCAGAAAGGAACTAAGCTGATTTTGGAATACAAACAGTTGTAATCTATTAGAGGTGAGTCAGTAAATATCTCACACCACATTAACATTTGTGTCTCAAAAAGGGTGGTTTTAAGTGCTAGACGTCTGACAAAGCTAATTTAACACATAATACAAGTAGGCAGATGTTCACACTGTTTCATAGGAGTAGGTGAGTATGAAACTATGAAAGGGACGGGTCATCTGCCAGAAACGCTGTTTTTCCGCCTAAGATTTTTTTTCAGCAGCGATGGCAAAGTTTCCTGCAATTCTACTCATTTTGCCATCCGAGTGACTCAAACATCACATCAACACCATTTTGCCAGCCGAGTGACTCAAACATCACATCAACGCCATTTTGGAAATGTTATGTTCTCCCTTACTGTTTTTATTTAGGTGATTGTTAGTTCTCAAATATCTCCTTAAAAAATAAAAAAAAGCCATTATCTTTCCTACATATGTTGTGGTTTTAATAATTTACATTAACACTAAAAAAACGTTTTACTATACAGGTTTTATTGTTATAATTTTTTTATTTATTTATTTATATATATATATATATATATTTAATTTATAGATTTTTTGGGGGGGGAATATAGTGGAAACACTGAAACGTATAGCAACAACACCTGCTGGAGAAAAGCAAACACTTTATTTTCATTATCAGAATTTTTTTTTGCAAATTGGCATTCACTACATCACATGACCTTGTGATGTCAGCACATGACCTTGTGATGTCAGCACAAGAAGTTATTCACTTCATCATAGTATAGTGATTTGAGTCTGGAGTCTTGAGAGACTGTTGAGACACATCTGATATGCTGAGAGTCCTCAGGAAAATATCCTAAGAAAGCCCGTTCACAATAACGCACCTAAGAGCAAAGGGCTCTTAGCCAAAGTAGTGACCTATATGGGAACCAGATGGTCAATAACAAGACCCAGCCATCTCACAGGTTGGCCAGGCTCTTCTCGAGGCTGCCGATATCTGCCTGCCCGTTCTCCCCTTTGCTGCCGCGGGCACTGCACTCCAGGAACTCCACCTTCATGGGCAGCTGGCTGAACTCGAAGTCCTTGCCCTTCTTCCCCAGGTACACGCTGGACCCCGCTGACCCGTCCTGGGTGCCCAGAGCCGCAGACCGTGTCACTCTCAATGTGTTCCTGTGGAAAACGGGAAAAGGTTGGGATTCAATCCAGTCCATTCTGTAGAATCACACCCTTTCTATGTCGTTGTTGGTAACATGAGGACTACTTACATCTCTTTCTCCAGCTGCTGCTGAATCAGCTTAGCAGATTTTGCCATGGTGATATCTACAGGGAAAATATCATTAGCAAGCATTAACATCATGATGGGGAGGTATTAGTGGAGGGAGTGGGAAGGTTGAAAAGGGTGTCACGTCACCTTGCTTGTTGCAGGCCACTATCAGATAGGGGACATTCCTGGACACTGCACTGTCAGTCAACAGGAAGTACAGGAACTCAGCCACGTCTCTCACTTCCTTCTGGAAGATGGCACTGTCCACCACAAAGACTATGGCCCTGCAGTTAGAGAGAGGAGATAATAAAATAAAGTTAAAGGGTGTCTTTCAGAATCTTGTTCTTCGGTCAACCACAGTGCTTTTCATATTATAGACCTTCCCTGAATACAAACACCCTTATCTTTACTCGCCTGGCTGCTGACTTGAACTTCTCCACATACTGCGGACGAAGACTGTCATGTCCAGGGAGGTCGATCAGGGTCCAGCTGCTGCCCTGCACACAGTGAAGAAGGAAAAAGGGACGGACAAGCCAGTGTTTGACAGTTGACAAATGCATTTGTCATATAATTTAAAAACAATCGCTTCAGATCCTACTCCCTCACCACCATACCGTAGTTGCCTCCTTACCTTCTCGTTCTTGGCTTTGTAGGGGGCACTGCTGTCTGTGATGGAGGTCTGGGTCTTCTTGAACTTTCCTGACAACAACTGGAAATAAAGATCATCAGTGTCGTACAACTTCTGCCATCTGTAAACGTAAAGTTGGAATAGGCATGCTAGATGTTATACTGATGATGCACTCACTCGACTAAAGAGGAGGGTCTTTCCAGAATCGCAGAGACCAACCAGCAGCACAGCACTTTGGACAGTTTTGCTACTCAGGAAGTACTTCAACAACACTAAAATGTAAACCAATCATAGATGTTTCAGTTTGGTTTTTAGCTATCATACAAAGTTAACAACATGGAACAGAGGAGCACCTGATAAACAGCGTAGTACAGTAACGTTAGATAGATAGACTGCTACTATGCTAGTGACAGCTGTTGGTAACTAGCAAGCTAATTTACCCAGCTAGTTTATCTTTAGATTGCTAACATTAGCTAGCAGGCTTTTTTTTTGTCTTGATAAAAGACAACAACAAAAAAATCTCACAGCACAGAAAGCCAGCAGGCTGAAGCCAGGCTAGTGACAACTCAAATACAGGTTTACATTCACTCTGTTCCTGAAGATGAGGCTAGCTAACGTGAACTGGAAGTATATTACAATAGTTAGCTTACCAAAACTAATGACAACAACAGCCAAAGAAATTATAATTCCGATAATAAATATGGGGTCTTGGTGTTCTAACTCCTTCCGTAGAGCGTCTAAATAAGGTTGAAATGGATTTTCTCCAGCTTCCACGTCTCTGTTGTCCTCCATATTTTAGCTTTCACTTAACTTCACCAGCTGCTGAGTACAGACAGTCAGAACAACGAGACAGATATATAACCGGATGTATAAATGTGAAGTATCCGGTTAGCGTTTCCACTCACTACCAAATATGGTAGTGAGAGGATCCCAGAGGTCGGCAGTGGGAGAAGACGGAAAGAGATTGATGTTGTTGTTTTTTTAAATGGAGTTGTTTAGAATAAGTGCAAATGCGAATTGAGTTATTGCACATGCGCACTTCACAACGGAAATATGCTAATATATGCTAGGACGCACCAATAGCAACTCGCTAGCTCGTTCTTGGCTCTGCCCATCCCTTTGCCTGTTCTGCCCACTATGGCTCTTTTGTTCTCATTTGAAATGACAAGATGTGGTCTATCTTGGTTTAGTAATAAACATCTTTACACGTACTTTCTTTAAACAGACATGCGCAGTAACTGATTTTAGATGTTCTTCTTCGTCTGTCTTTCCGACAGACTAGACCCTTTGTTTCGTTTTGCTGCCATTCACAGTTTGGAGAGTGCATGGACAAAAAAAATGAAAAGTGCGGGTTAAGGGAAATTGAACCGCCATCTGACTCTAGTGCCCTTAGGAAAGTATTCACACACCCTTTCCTTGACTTTACCACATTTCGTTGTGTTACAGCCTGAATGTAAAATGGGTTATGTTTAGATTGTGTTGTCACCGGCCTTAACACAATACCCCATAATGTCAAACTGGAATTCTGTTTATCCACATTTTTACAAATAAATAAAAAATTAAACGCTGAAACATCTTGAGTAAATAAGTATTTAACCCCTAAATAAGTTCAGGAGTAACAAGTCACATAATAAGTTGCATGGACTCACTCTTTGCAATAATAAGGTGTACCATGATTTTTGAATGACTACCTCATCATCTGTAAGGTCAATATTGAATGTTCCCGAGTGGCCTAGTTACAGTTTTGCCTTAAATTGGGCTTGTATTAAAATGTATTGACTCAGGAGGTTGAATACTTATCTAACCATGGTGTTTAATTTTTCATAATAATAATAAAAATGTTGGAATTTCTCTTCCACTTTGGCATTTTGTGTAGATCGTTGACAAAATTACAATTAAACCAATTTCAATCCCACTTTGTAACACAACAAAATGTGGAAAAAGTCGAGGGGTGTTTAAACTTTCTGAAACCACTGCACACACCACTATCCCAAACACACCTCATCACCCCTTCCCACTACTTTGTCCCCAACAGATCCTACACCAGGCCGTCTGCATGGGAGGCTGGAACCCCCATCTCTCAAAACCCCCTGTAGATCTTCTACACTAAAATCTCTGATACCCAAAAACTTTACTGCTACTGACAATTCAATATTCTGAGATTTTATTTCCATCTGTGCGGTACAATTAATGACCGTAGCAATAAATGTCAAGATGCCACCCTTACTAAAGGACAAACTATTTGGGTCACTCTGTACTGACTCACAGGGATCCTCTCAGGATCCCTTTCCCTTTGTCCACTATCCTCTACTTTCCTCACTGCATCAGCATATGACACTGCTCTTGTAACAGAGACGCAGGGAGTCAGGAAGCAGGTACAGTCAGTGAGTTCAATAGGAACGAACATGGAGTAAAAACAAAAACAGGAGAAGTGTCAAAACAGGAAGCAATACTACCTAACCGAGCGCTAGATAAAGGGGAAGTAATCTGGGTAGTGATGAAGTTCAGGTGTGCCTCATTATGGAGCGCAGGTGTCCGTATGGATGGGTTGCCAGGACTGGAGCGGCGGAGCGTGATTAGACATGACAGCTCTCACCCTGGAAACTTCAATCTGACTCACTCGCACAGGACATTTCTGATCCCCAGCAACATGGCCTCGCCCACAATTGAAACGCTCCACTTTTTCCAACGAAGCTACACAGTCTTTTGTCCCATGGCCTCCTGCACACTTCTCACACCTCGGAATCTCCCTCCTACATACTGCTGCAACATGACTATAAGCTTGGCACCTGAAGCACTGTAGTGGGTTCGGAACAAAAGCTCTCATGGAACAACTTATATACCCTAGCATGACTTTATGCGTCAAACACTCAAAACTCAGAAGGACAGACAGGGTCTCCTCAATCTCGCGCTCGCCATCAAACGGCGTGCATCACAGACACCAAGGATCCCCAACTTCAGTTGATCCACCTTAACACACAGTTATCACTTCTTTCAGCTGCACTCTGCACCTGAGAGCAAATAAATAAATAAATGTTTTAACAATTTTTAGATTTTGTCAGTAGGGGGCAATCTATCCAGATCAATCATCATACAATGTATCCAGATACCATCAAAGATATTAGCTAGCAAAGATAAGTCTAAAATGCTTATAGTAAATTAAAAAGAAAAGTGCTTTTATTTCATACTGGTAGGCATGTGTTTTTCATAAAGCTAGATAAGTCTAACAATTGTCTTTTATTTTCTGTTTAAACAGAATTTAAACTTTTTTAGTAGCCAAATATGATGAAACTGTTCAGACAATTTAGGCAAAAAAAATAGCACATAGACTTATAAAATAAATGCTAATGTAAAGGAAAGATCGACATTTACACGATAGTTATCATTAAGGAAAATGGGAGAGGGTTTAGTATTTATTTTATTTAGTCCAGGGTCATGTCATTTGTTATCCATTTAAATGTCATATTGCTCAGGGTTGGGAAATTAGTTGCTTATTATAGTACAGTGTCTCATGTGTGCATCATGATGCCCCTCATCCCTGATTCTTTGCTGGGCGCTCCATATCAAATGTGCCTAGTGTGGTCTCAGTAAAATTACCTATAGTCTATAAACCTAGGCTGGGGGCGGCAGGTAGCAAGATCAAACCCCTGAGCTGACGAGGTAAAAATCTGTCGTTCTGCCCCTGAACAAGGCAGTTAACCCGCTGTTCCTAGGCCATCATTGAAAATAAGAATTTGTTCTTAACTGACTTGCCTAATTAAATAAAGGTAAAATAAAATAAATAAAATAATTCCGTATCCCGATTAGCTGTTGCCAAGGCAGCTAATGGGGGTCCTAAGCTTGCTACTGATATAATGGATTTTTAATACAAATTAAATGGAGCTGATTATATAAAACAGTCTGACTGGAGCATGGAGCGAGATTCCCGAAGGCTGGAGCATCGGCCAAGGCCGCTCCAATTTCACTACAATAGCGCTCACTCCACCAGGTCAGGGCATGCCCGTCCCAGAATGCATCTGTCGTCTACTTGTGTGCTGCTATAGCTCCTTGCTTTAGCTACTGTCATGAAGTTCCCAAAATATTTTCATAAAGAAAACACACAGAAGGTAACTTACAAAGATGAGGACCAAGAGCAAGAGAGGGAGTGTAGGGATGTAGTGTCCACAACTAAAGAAGAGAGGGAGTGTAGGGATGTAGTGTCCACAACTAAAGAAGAGAGGGAGTGTAGGGATGTAGTGTCCACAACTAAAGAAGAGAGGGAGTGTAGGGATGTAGTGTCCACAACTAAAGAAGAGAGGGAGTGTAGGGATGTAGTGTCCACAACTAAAGAAGAGAAGGAGTGTAGTGATGAAGTGTCCACAACTAAAGAAGAGAGGGAGTGTGGTGATGTAGTGTCCACAACTAAAGAAGAGAAGGAGTGTAGTGATGAAGTGTCCACAACTAAAGAAGAGAAGGAGTGTAGTGATGAAGTGTCCACAACTAAAGAAGAGAGGGAGTGTGGTGATGTAGTGTCCACTACTAAAGAGAGGGAGTGTGGTGATGTAGTGTCCACAACTAAAGAAGAGAGGGAGTGTAGTGATGTAGTGTCCACAACTAAAGAAGAGAGGGAGTGTAGTGATGTAGTGTCCACAACTAAAGAAGAGAGGGAGTGTGGTGATGTAGTGTCCACAACTAAAGAAGAGAGGGAGTGTAGTGATGAAGTGTCCACAACTAAAGAAGAGAGGGAGTGTGGTGATGTAGTGTCCACAACTAAAGAAGAGAGGGAGTGTAGTGATGAAGTGTCCACAACTAAAGAAGAGAGGGAGTGTGGTGATGTAGTGTCCACTACTAAAGAGAGGGAGTGTGGTGATGTAGTGTCCACAACTAAAGAAGAGAGGGAGTGTAGTGATGAAGTGTCCACAACTAAAGAAGAGAGGGAGTGTGGTGATGTAGTGTCCACTACTAAAGAGAGGGAGTGTGGTGATGTAGTGTCCACAACTAAAGAAGAGAGGGAGTGTAGTGATGAAGTGTCCACAACTAAAGAAGAGAGGGAGTGTAGTGATGAAGTGTCCACAACTAAAGAAGAGAGGGAGTGTAGTGATGAAGTGTCCACAACTAAAGAAGAGAGGGAGTGTAGTGATGTAGTGTCCACAACTAAAGAAGAGAGGGAGTGTAGTGATGAAGTGTCCACAACTAAAGAAGAGAGGGAGTGTGGTGATGTAGTGTCCACAACTAAAGAAGAGAGGGAGTGTAGTGATGAAGTGTCCACAACTGAAGAAGAGAGGGAGTGTAGTGATGAAGTGTCCACAACTGAAGAAGAGAGGGAGTGTAGTGATGTAGTGTCCACAACTGAAGAAGAGAGGGAGTGTAGTGATGTAGTGTCCACTACTAAAGAGAGGGAGTGTGGTGATGTAGTGTCCACAACTAAAGAAGAGAGGGAGTGTAGTGATGTAGTGTCCACAACTGAAGAAGAGAGGGAGTGTAGTGATGTAGTGTCCACTACTAAAGAGAGGGAGTGTGGTGATGTAGTGTCCACAACTAAAGAAGAGAGGGAGTGTAGTGATGTAGTGTCCACAACTGAAGAAGAGAGGGAGTGTAGTGATGTAGTGTCCACTACTAAAGAGAGGGAGTGTGGTGATGTAGTGTCCACAACTAAAGAATAATTGTTGAATCTGAAAAGACACTTTTCATAAAAGTATGTTGGAGTACTACATGCACATACTAAAATAAATTAACTAGGTGGGTAGCTAACTAAGTCTGTCATTGTAGCAAATTATTTATAAGCAAAAAAAATCTGATCTGTTAAAAGTTATTAATAGTTGTTCTATTATCTATACAATAGGTCAAAAATAGATTTTGGCCCAATATACCTGACATATTCCCACTTTCAAGGACCTTTCTGTTTTGATTGGGTTATTTTGCCTAAAAACCTTTAGGCCTACCTAAATGTTTTAATTTTTTTTAAACTCTGCCCAACCTGGCAAGAGTGGCCAGAGAGATGTTTATCACCTGCTCTCCAGGTACCATCGTATGAGCCTGAAGCCACAGACTCTGGCCAAACGTTTTAAAGGAATTCAAAGGCACTGAGCCTAATAATGTTTTTTTATTTATTTTTTATTGTATTTGTAGTTAATTATAAGTAAGTCACAGCCTATAGTCAATAGGCTGTGTATGGACTATAACAATTTAATATAACTAAAATGTTGTTTAAAAATGCTGCGAGCTTTATGTCCCTACCAGCATAGTGTTGCACTCTCAAATGCTTCACAATGTATTTCTTTGTAGGCTATAGCCTTGAAATAACTGAAATAATATAGTCTAAATAATTAATTTTGGCTACAGGCTCCCTGTCTGGCTCCTGACCTATTTAGAGTGTTTACATGCTGTTTAATATGACATGTAGCCATTTTAGAAATGATGAGTGCTTCTTACATTCACCTTTTCATGTTTATTAAAATACCTTTCACTCAAATCATATGGTTTGGTTTCACTACTTTCAGGTAGTCCCTGTCCATGGTGGTCTGCGAATCAACAAACCTTGGTTTCACTACTTTCAGGTAGTCCCTGTCCATGGTGGTCTGCGAATCAACAAACCTTGGTTTCACTACTTTCAGGTAGTCCCTGTCCATGGTGGTCTGCAAATCAACAAACCTTGGTTTCAATACTTTCAGGTAGTCCCTGTCCATGGTGGTCTGCGAATCAACAAACCTTGGTTTCACTACTTTCAGGTAGTCCCTGTCCATGGTGGTCTGCGAATCAACAAACCTTGGTTTCACTACTTTCAGGTAGTCCCTGTCCATGGTGGTCTGCGAATCAACAAACCTTGGTTTCACTACTTTCAGGTAGTCCCTGTCCATGGTGCTCTGCGAATCAACAAACCTTGGTTTCACTACTTTCAGGTAGTCCCTGTCCATGGTGCTCTGCGAATCAACAAACCTTGGTTTCACTACTTTCAGGTAGTCCCTGTCCATGGTGCTCTGCGAATCAACAAACCTTGGTTTCACTACTTTCAGGTAGTCCCTGTCCATGGTGCTCTGCGAATCAACAAACCTTGGTTTCACTACTTTCAGGTAGTCCCTGTCCATGGTGGTCTGCAAATCAACAAACCTTGGTTTCACTACTTTCAGGTAGTCCCTGTCCATGGTGGTCTGCGAATCAACAAACCTTGGTTTCAATACTTTCAGGTAGTCCCTGTCCATGGTGGTCTGCAAATCAACAAACCTTGGTTTCAATACTTTCAGGTAGTCCCTGTCCATGGTGGTCTGCGAATCAACAAACCTTGGTTTCACTACTTTCAGGTAGTCCCTGTCCATGGTGGTCTGCGAATCAACAAACCTTGGTTTCACTACTTTCAGGTAGCCCCTGTCCATGGTGGTCTGCGAATCAACAAACCTTGGTTTCACTACTTTCAGGTAGTCCCTGTCCATGGTGCTCTGCGAATCAACAAACCTTGGTTTCACTACTTTCAGGTAGTCCCTGTCCATGGTGGTCTGCGAATCAACAAACCTTGGTTTCACTACTTTCAGGTAGTCCCTGTCCATGGTGGTCTGCAAATCAACAAACCTTGGTTTCAATACTTTCAGGTAGTCCCTGTCCATGGTGGTCTGCGAATCAACAAACCTTGGTTTCACTACTTTCAGGTAGTCCCTGTCCATGGTGGTCTGCGAATCAACAAACCTTGGTTTCACTACTTTCAGGTAGTCCCTGTCCATGGTGGTCTGCGAATCAACAAACCTTGGTTTCACTACTTTCAGGTAGTCCCTGTCCATGGTGCTCTGCGAATCAACAAACCTTGGTTTCACTACTTTCAGGTAGTCCCTGTCCATGGTGCTCTGCGAATCAACAAACCTTGGTTTCACTACTTTCAGGTAGTCCCTGTCCATGGTGCTCTGCGAATCAACAAACCTTGGTTTCACTACTTTCAGGTAGTCCCTGTCCATGGTGCTCTGCGAATCAACAAACCTTGGTTTCACTACTTTCAGGTAGTCCCTGTCCATGGTGGTCTGCAAATCAACAAACCTTGGTTTCACTACTTTCAGGTAGTCCCTGTCCATGGTGGTCTGCGAATCAACAAACCTTGGTTTCACTACTTTCAGGTAGTCCCTGTCCATGGTGGTCTGCGAATCAACAAACCTTGGTTTCACTACTTTCAGGTAGTCCCTGTCCATGGTGCTCTGCGAATCAACAAACCTTGGTTTCACTACTTTCAGGTAGTCCCTGTCCATGGTGGTCTGCGAATCAACAAACCTTGGTTTCACTACTTTCAGGTAGTCCCTGTCCATGGTGGTCTGCGAATCAACAAACCTTGGTTTCACTACTTTCAGGTAGTCCCTGTCCATGGTGGTCTGCGAATCAACAAACCTTGGTTTCACTACTTTCAGGTAGTCCCTGTCCATGGTGCTCTGCGAATCAACAAACCTTGGTTTCAATACTTCCAGGCAGTCCCTGTCCATGGTGGTCTGCAAATCAACAAACCTTGGTTTCAATACTTTCAGGTAGTCCCTGTCCATGGTCGTCTGCGAATCAACAAACCTTGGTTTCAATACTTTCAGGTAGTCCCTGTCCATGGTGGTCTGCAAATCAACAAACCTTGGTTTCAATACTTTCAGGTAGTCCCTGTCCATGGTGGTCTGCAAATCAACAAACCTTGGTTTCAGTACTTTCAGGTAGTCCCTGTCCATGGTGGTCTGCGAATCAACAAACCTTGGTTTCAATACTTTCAGGCAGTCCCTGTCCATGGTGGTCTGCAAATCAACAAACCTTGGTTTCAATACTTTCAGGTAGTCCCTGTCCATGGTGGTCTGCGAATCAACAAACCTTGGTTTCACTACTTTCAGGTAGTCCCTGTCCATGGTGGTCTGCGAATCAACAAACCTTCTGGCTACTTTGCCATATCATGCTTACAAAAAGAAGAATTGTTTCTAAAACTGCATATCTAAGGTTGTCCTATGGGTGAGGGTAAACGTGTTGCTGAAAAAAGCATGTTCTCTGCTATCCACTTATGTTTTAATTATTATTTTGGGTACAGTGGAGTTTTTTTTGGGGGGGGGGGGGGGTTCGTTCTGGGTGGATCGGGTTAAATATATACACTACTGTTCAAAAGTTTGGGGTCACTTAGAAATGTCCTTGTTTTTGAAAGAAAAGCAAATTTTTTGTCCATTAAAATAACAACAAATTGATACAGCGTAGACATTGTTAGTGTTGTAAATGACTATTGTAGCTGGAAACGGCTGATTTTTAATGGGATATCTACATAGGCGTACAGAGGCTCATTATCAGCAACCATCACTCCTGTGTTCCAATGGCACGTTGTGTTAGCTAATCCAAGTTTATCATTTAAAAGGCGAATTGGTCATTATAAAACCCTTTTGCAATGATGTTAGCACAGCTGAAAACTGTTGTACTGATTAAAGAAGCAATAAAACTGGCCTTTAGACTAGTTGAGTATCTGGAGCATCAGCATTTGTGGATTCGATTACAGGCTCAAAATGGCCAGAAACAAATAACTTTCTTCTGAAACTCGTCAGTCTGTTCTTGTTCTAAGAAATAAAGACTATTTCATGCGAGAAATTACCAAGAAACTGAAGATCTCATACAGCGCATTGTGCTAAACCCCTTCATCGGAACAGCGCAAACTGGCTCTAACCAGAATAGAAAGAGTAGTGGGAAGCCCCGGTGCACAACTGAGCAAGAGGACAAGTACATTAGAGTGTCTAGTTTGAGAAACAGACGCCTCACAAGTCCTCAACTGGCAGCTTCATTAAATACTACATGCAACACATCAGTCTCAACGTCAACAGAGAAGAGGCGAATCTGGGATGCTGGCCTTCTAGGCAGAGTTGCAAAGAAAAAATCATATCTCAGACCGGCCAATAAAAATAAAAGATTAAGATGGGCAAAAGAACACAGACACTGGACAAAGAAAGAAAAGTGTTATTGACAGACAAATCTAAATTTGAGGTGTTCGCATTACAAAGAAGAACATTTGTGAGACGCAGAAAAAAATGAAAAGATGATGGAGGAGTGCTTGATGCCATCTGTCAAGCATGGTGGAGGCAATGTGATGGTCTGGGGGTGCTTTGGTGGAGGTGAAGTGGGAGATTTGTACAGGGTAAAAGGGATCTTGAAGAAGGAAGGCTATCACTCCATTTTGCAACGCCATGCCATACGTTTAATTGGAGCCAATTTCCTCCTACAACAGGACAATGACCCAAAGCACAGCCCCAAACTATGCAATAACTATTTAGGGAAGAAGCAGTCAGCTGGTATTCTGTCTATAATGGAGTGGCCAGCACAGTCACCGGATCTCAACCCTATTGAGCTGTTATGGGAGCAGCTTGACCATATGGTACATAAGAAGTGCCCATCAAGACAATCCAATTTGTGGGAGGTGCTTCAGGAAGCATGGGGTGAAATCTCTTCAGATTACCTCAACAAATTGATGACTAGAATGCCAAAAGTCTGCAAGTAATTGCTGCAAATGGAGGATTCTTTGACAAAGAAAGTTTGAAGGACACAATTACTATTTAAATTAAAAATCATTATTTATAACCTTGTCAACGTTTTGACTATATTTCCTATTCATTTTGCAACTCATTTCATGTATGTTTTCATGAAAAACAAGGACATTTCTAAGTGACCCCAAACTTTTGAACGGTAGTGTATTTTACTGAAGGGAGGGCCATCCATTTTCATTTCTGAGAGATCCGATTTTCTCCAGGTTCCACTCATTATAAATAATTTACAGTCCCTAAAATGTGACAGGATGTACTTTTATAATCCATAGGATTAAGTGAACCCGTTTTAATTCCTAGCAATTTAACCTTTATTCTAAATCAAAATTGTGAGAAGCAGCTGATCTAAATCCCAAAATCTCTCCTATTAAATGCGGTTCCGATGTGGTTTTCTACCTCACCAGATTTCTGCACGCTTTTTACGCGCACCAGCTACAGTGGATATCTGACTCCTTCATCCTCGCAGGGGGGTCCAACGTCAGAGAAGTGTTTAAAACGCAGATTATTCCCTGGGCATGGGTGTCAGTGTAATGCATTTTGACTTGAGTTATTGGATTTATCCAGCGCTCTGTCTTGTAGTCTGTACCATGGCGAACTCATAAACGCTGTACTGTTGACTACTACGGTGTATTTATTCCACATCTGACAAAGATCTAACCCTTCGAAGAGATTCAAACTCTTTTCTTTTTTAAATCAACGGAAGCCTACAGCAACTAGCGTTTTGGAACTCTGTGGAGACGCCATTGGCAATGACATCGCTCCCGTGCGCTCTGTGCATAATATGGATATGTCTGATCTGTCATTCGACGGGAACGGGATTTATTTACCAGTTTCCCGGAGTGACTGGCCAAAGCGTCAACTCGGAGCAGAGCGCGACCACAGGTTCACCAGGCAGCGGATCAAACATTCACCTCAGGTGAGCACATCATGACGCACGGAGAGAATTCATTGTGAGGATGGCCAGAATTTGCCAAAATGAAACATAATTTATTTACAATGTCACCATTGATAGAGAAATGTTTAATGTATGACTAAAACTGTTGGTTATCAGCTCTGGTATCAGATTTCTGGGGGAAAGGGGTAAGAGCTGATGCTTGCAGTTATTGTAGGATTTATATATCCTATAGTGGATGAAGGGTTATTGTAGGGATTTATATCTCCTATAGTGGATGAAGGGTTATTGTAGGGATTTATATCTCCTATAGTGGATGAAGGGTTATTGTAGGATGTATATCTCATATAGTGGATGAAGGGTTATTGTAGGGATTTATATCTCCTATAGTGGATGAAGGGTTATTGTAGGGATTTATATCTCCTATAGTGGATGAAGGGTTATTGTAGGATGTATATCTCCTATAGTGGATGAAGGGTTATTGTAGGGATTTATATCTCCTATAGTGGATGAAGGGTTATTGTAGGATGTATATCTCCTATAGTGGATGAAGGGTTATTGTAGGATTTATATCTCCTATAGTGGATGAAGGGTTATTGTAGGGATGTATAAAACATATACAGGAGACGTTTTTAGAGTATTTGACAACCTTACATTGTGACCTGTGTTAGATGTTATGATAACAAGATCCACATGGTCTGTCTGTGACTACAGGAACTGGTGCCAGTACACTGTGTTGAGGACAGTGAAGTGCCAGGTGCATAATGGGACAGAGACCATGGTACAGCGAGTGTTTCAAGGCTGCCGCTGGCCAGGACCCTGCTCCAAACTCATCAGGTAGGACTGGACCAGACGACCCCAGAGTACTGTTTTGATATAAATGCCATCTTATAGTGTATATAGTAGCAATAGTTTACATGAAGATGTTCCTGTGTTGACCCTGTCCCTCCTCCGTCAGCTACAGGACCGTGGTCAGGCCGTCGTACAAGGTGGCCTATCGGCAGATCACAGCTCGGGAGTGGAGGTGCTGTCCTGGGTTTGTAGGAGATGAATGTCGAGAAGGTGAGCATTCACACTCATAATCATGCCCTCTATCTGTCCTCACCCTAATGTAAACCCATATAACCCTGTATCTTTCCTCACCCTAATGTAAACCCATATAACCCTCTATCTGTCCTCACCCTAATGTAAACCCGTATAACCCTCCATCTGTCCTCACCCTAATGTAAACCCGTATAACCCTCTATCTGTCCTCACCCTAATGTAAACCCGTATAACCCTCCATCTGTCCTCACCCTAATGTAAACCCGTATAACCCACTGGTTATAATCCTCTACCTGTTCTCCATTTCCTCAGGTGATAATGTTAGTTCGGCAAAGCAAACATTCTAAAAAAAATTCTGTATGTATTTGGTCAGAGTAATGTTTAAGATACTGAGGGGAGGTCTTTTTTAAAGGTGTTAGCCAGTTGCTGTTGTACGGGGACTGTAACAGACTCAGACTTGACGTTAGTATGGCCGAGGAGGAATAAGGAATGAGAGCTGTTACCTGGCACACGAGGGAGAAAAGTAACTGTGAGAAGTACTGTAGTTATGAACGACTGCTGGTTGATATCCTGCTACATTACTGTAGGTTTGGGAACTTAAGGTGTGTTGAATTAAAAGTTGGGACCGAGGAGCCTGTTTTTATTTAGGAACATGTTCCCAAATTTAAAGGTCTGCTGAGGCTCTGTAGTTGTGTACATACTCCTCGGGTCTTTAATCAAGATGTTTTTGTGTCTGAGAGAGAGAGAGAGAGAGAGAGAGAGAGAGAGAGAGAGAGAGAGAGAGAGAGAGAGAGAGAGAGAGAGAGAGAGAGAGAGAGAGAGAGAGAGAGAGAGAGAGAGAGAGAGAGAGAGAGAGAGAGAGAGAGAGAGAGAGAGAGAGAGAGAGAGAGAGAGAGAGAGAGAGAGAGAGAGAGAGAGAGAGAGAGAGAGAGAGAGAGAGAGAGAGAGAGAGAGAGAGAGAGAGAGAGAGAGAGAGAGAGAGAGAGAGAGAGAGAGAGAGAGAGAGAGAGAGAGAGAGAGAGAGAGAGAGAGAGAGAGAGAGAGAGAGAGAGAGAGAGAGAGAGAGAGAGAGAGAGAGAGAGACACAGACAGACAGACAGACAGACAGACAGACAGACAGACAGACAGACAGACAGACAGACAGACAGACAGACAGACAGACAGACAGACAGACAGACAGACAGACAGACGGACAGACGAGGTTGTCAGCTATTGTAGGCGCAGGAGATTTGTCAAAATGAAACATCATGTATTTACAACGTCACCATTGATAGAGAAATGTTTAATGTATGACTAAAACTGTTGGTTATCAGCTCTGATATCAGATTTCTGGGGAAAAGGGGGAAGAGCTGATGCTTGCAGTTATTGTAGGATTTATATCTCCTATAGTGGATGAAGGGTTATTGTAGGGATTTATATCTCCTATAGTGGATGAAGGGGTTATTGTAGGATTTATATCTCCTATAGTGGATGAAGGTTTATTGTAGGATGTATATCTCATATAGTGGATGAAGGTTTATTGTAGGGATTTATGTCTCCTATAGTGGATGAAGGGTTATTGTAGGGATGTATATCTCCTATAGTGGATGAAGGGTTATTGTAGGATGTATATCTCCTATAGTGGATGAAGGGTTATTGTAGGATTTATATCTCCTATAGTGGATGAAGGGTTATTGTAGGGATTTATATCTCCTATAGTGGATGAAGGGTTATTGTAGGGATTTATGTCTCCTATAGTGGATGAAGGGTTATTGTAGGGATTTATATCTCCTATAGTGGATGAAGGGTTATTGTAGGGATTTATATCTCCTATAGTGGATGAAAGGTTATTGTAGGGATTTATATCTCCTATAGTGGATGAAGGGTTATTGTAGGATTTATATCTCCTATAGTGGATGAAGGGTTATTGTAGGATTTATATCTCCTATAGTGGATGAAGGGTTATTGTAGGATTTATATCTCCTATAGTGGATGAAGGGTTATTTTAGGGATTTATATCTCCTATAGTGGATGAAGGGTTATTGTAGGATGTATATCTCCTATAATGGATGAAGGGTTATTGTAGGATTTATATCTCCTATAGTGGATGAAGGGTTATTGTAGGGATTTATATCTCCTATAGTGGATGAAGGGTTATTGTAGGATTTATATCTCCTATAGTGGATGAAGGGTTATTGTAGGGATGTATAAAACATATACAGGAGATGTTTTTAGAGTATTTGACAACCTTACATTGTGACCTGTGTTAGATGTTATGATAACAAGATTCATATGGTATGTCTGTGACTACAGGATCCGGTCAGCAGGAGCAAGAGATGTTTCTCTTACTCCCCCTCCCCATATTTCCCCATTATAGTGAAAGGGTTGAAAAATAGGCTCTATGAACCATAAAAAAACGAGGTAGAGAGTCTTGTAAAGCGTGAGGCGATAGGGAGGCAGGGCACCACAAACCTCAGGCTCCCAGTCCAGTAAAGAGATAGGTTGGACTTAGAGGAACTGCTCGAGACTTCCTGCCCAGTAAAGAGAGGTTGGACTGGGGGGAACCACTAGAAGCGGTCAGACTGGCTGAAAACAGAGTGGGAGGATGTGGAGTGTAGGCCCCAGCTCTCTTGTCTCCAGGGTTTAGTCTACTAAATATACCTTCACACTTTGGCAAGCACCACACTCACTTACTGCACACACAGAGCCTTCAGAAGTATTCATACCCCTTGACTTATTCCACATTTTGTTGTGTTACAGCCTGAATTCTAAATTGATTTTTAAAAAACATTCGCTCATCGACACACAATACCCCATAATGACACCACAATACCCCATAATGACACCACAATACCCCATAATGACATCACAATACCCCATAATGACATCACAATACCCCATAATGACTTCACATTACCCCATAATGACACCACAATACCCCATAATGACATCACAATACCCCATAATGACAAAGTAAAAACATGTTTTTAGACATTTTAGTTAATTTATTGAAAATGTAGTACAGAAATGTCTAATTTACATAAGTATTCACACCCCTGAGTCAATACGCATTAGAATCACCTTTGGCAGCGATTACAGCTTAGTCTTTCTGGGTAAGTCTCTAAGAGCTTTGCACACCTGAATTGTACAATATTTGCACATTATTATTTAAAGAATTCTTCAAGCTCTGTTAAGTTTATTGTTAATCATTGCTAGACGGCCATTTTCAAGTCTTTCCATAGATTTTCAAGACGATTTTAAGTCAAAAGTGTTACTAGGCCAGTCAAGACCATTCAATGCTCCCGAGCGGCACAGCGGTCTAAGGCACTGCATCTCAGTGCTAGAGGCGTCACAACAGACACCCTGATTCAATTCCAAGCTGTATCACAACCAGCTGGTGATCGGGAGTCTCACAGGGCGGCGCACATGTGGCACAGCGTCGTCCAGGTGGCCTTCTTTGTGAGGCATCGGGAGACCTCCCTGGTCCTTGTGGTTGAATCCGTGTTTGAAATTCACTGCTCGACTGAGGGACCTTACAGACAATTAATTACAAGGTGGTCATTCAAAAGGTATTTTCAACACTATTATTGCACACAGAGTGAGTCCACGTAACTTATTATGTGACTTGTTAAGCAAATGCTTACTCCTGAACTGATGTAGGCATCGCCATGACAAAAGGCTTGAATACTTATTGACTCAAGACATTTACAGTTAGAATTTTTTATTTCGTCTATGACATTATAGGGTATTGATTTAGTGACACAACATAAATTCAGGCTGATAAATGTGGGAACAGTCAAGGGGTGTGAACACTTTCTGAAGGCCCTGTACATACAGCATCATACAATGAACATGAACTTAATTCTCCAGGGGCACCTTGCATCTTAGATTCGCACGCAAGTGCACACACACACACACACACAGAGACACACACACAGACACAGACACACACACACACACACACGCACACACACACACACACACACACGGCAGGGCGGTGTCCAAGGCAGGGCAGTGTCCATCTTGTCAGGCCTCTCTGTTCACCTCTCTCCGAGACCAACAGCCTCGTGAATGAGAGAGGTGTGTTTTGAAGTCGCTTTCCATGTTGTCTGTAGCTTGTGAGGTGTGGAAACACTTTGTTGCTTTTATGAATTTTGTCTTGCTGCTTTTTATTTTATGTTGCTCTGTCTGTATGCTGCGTCTTGCTTGTCCTATGTTGCTCTGTCTGTATGCTGCGTCTTGCTTGTCCTATGTTGCTCTGTCTGTATGCTATGTCTTGCTTGTCCTATGTTGCTATGTCTTGCTTGTTCTATGCTGCTATTGTCTATATTGTAATTGTTTTTAATAACCTGCCCAGGGACTGCGGTTGAAAATTAGCCGGCTGGCTAAAACCGGCACTTTTACTGAAACGTTGATTAATGTGCACTGTCCCTGTAAAAATAAAATAAACTCAAACTCAAACTCAAATAGCTGACCAACCAGCCTGTTACCAAACCTTAGTAAACTTCTAGAAAAAAATTGTTTCCTTTTGTAGTCCTTTTGGTTGTCTCTGTAGTCCTGTTGGTTGTCTCTGTAGTCCTGTTGGTTGTCTGTAGTCCTTTTGGTTGTCTCTGTAGTCCTGTTGGTTGTCTCTGAAGTCCTTTTGGTTGTCTCTGTAGTCCTTTTGGTTGTCTCTGTAGTCCTGTTGGTTGTCTGTAGTCCTGTTGGTTGTCTCTGTAGTCCTTTTGGTTGTCTCTGTAGTCCTTTTGGTTGTCTCTGTAGTCCTTTTGGTTGTCTGTAGTCATTTTGGTTGTCTCTGTAGTTCTGTTGGTTGTCTGTAGTCCTGTTGGTTGTCTGTAGTCCTGTTGGTTGTCTGTAGTCCTTTTGGTTGTCTCTGTAGTCCTTTTGGTTGTCTCTGTAGTCCTGTTGGTTGTCTCTGTAGTCCTGTTGGTTGTCTCTGAAGTCCTGTTGGTTGTCTCTGTAGTCCTTTTGGTTGTCTCTGTAGTCCTGTTGGTTGTCTCTGTAGTCCTGTTGGTTGTCTCTGAAGTCCTGTTGGTTGTCTCTGAAGTCCTTTTGGTTGTCTCTGTAGTCCTGTTGGTTGTCTGTAGTCCTGTTGGTTGTGTCTGTAGTCCTGTTGGTTGTCTCTGAAGTCCTTTTGGTTGTCTCTGTAGTCCTTTTGGTTGTCTCTGTAGTCCTGTTGGTTGTCTCTGTAGTCCTTTTGGTTGTCTCTGTAGTCCTGTTGGTTGTCTCTGTAGTCCTTTTGGTTGTCTCTGTAGTCCTTTTGGTTGTCTGTAGTCATTTTGGTTGTCTCTGTAGTTCTGTTGGTTGTCTGTAGTCCTGTTGGTTGTCTGTAGTCCTTTTGGTTGTCTCTGTAGTCCTTTTGGTTGTCTCTGTAGTCTTTTTGGTTGTCTCTGTAGTCCTTTTGGTTGTCTCTGTAGTCATTTTGGTTGTCTCTGTAGTCCTGTTGGTTGTCTCTGTAGTCCTGTTGGTTGTCTCTGAAGTCCTTTTGGTTGTCTCTGTAGTCCTGTTGGTTGTCTCTGAAGTCCTTTTGGTTGTCTCTGTAGTCCTGTTGGTTGTCTCTGAAGTCCTGTTGGTTGTCTCTGAAGTCCTTTTGGTTGTCTCTGTAGTCCTGTTGGTTGTCTGTAGTCCTGTTGGTTGTCTCTGTAGTCCTGTTGGTTGTCTCTGAAGTCCTTTTGGTTGTCTCTGTAGTCCTGTTGGTTGTCTCTGTAGTCCTTTTGGTTGTCTCTGTAGTCCTTTTGGTTGTCTCTGTAGTCCTGTTGGTTGTCTATAGTCCTTTTGGTTGTCTCTGTAGTCCTTTTGGTTGTCTCTGTAGTCCTTTTGGTTTTCTGTAGTCCTTTTGGTTGTCTCTGTAGTCCTTTTGGTTGTCTCTGTAGTCCTTTTGGTTGTCTCTGTAGTCCTTTTGGTTGTCTCTGTAGTCCTTTTTGTTGTCTGTAGTCCTTTTGGTTGTCTCTGTAGTTCTGTTGGTTGTCTGTAGTCCTGTTGGTTGTCTGTAGTCCTTTTGGTTGTCTCTGTACTCCTTTTGGTTGTCTCTGTAGTCCTGTTGGTTGTCTGTAGTCCTTTTGGTTGTCTCTGTAGTCCTTTTGGTTGTCTCTGTAGTCCTTTTGGTTGTCTCTGTAGTCCTGTTGGTTGTCTCTGTAGTCCTTTTGGTTGTCTCTGTAGTCCTGTTGGTTGTCTCTGTAGTCCTGTTGGTTGTCTCTGAAGTCCTTTTGGTTGTCTCTGTAGTCCTGTTGGTTGTCTCTGAAGTCCTTTTGGTTGTCTCTGTAGTCCTTTTGGTTGTCTCTGTAGTCCTTTTGGTTGTCTCTGTAGTCCTGTTGGTTGTCTCTGAAGTCCTTTTGGTTGTCTCTGTAGTCCTGTTGGTTGTCTGTAGTCCTGTTGGTTGTCTCTGTAGTCCTGTTGGTTGTCTCTGAAGTCCTTTTGGTTGTCTCTGTAGTCCTTTTGGTTGTCTCTGTAGTCCTTTTGGTTGTCTCTGTAGTCCTTTTGGTTGTCTCTGTAGTCCTTTTGGTTGTCTGTAGTCATTTTGGTTGTCTCTGTAGTTCTGTTGGTTGTCTGTAGTCCTGTTGGTTGTCTGTAGTCCTTTTGGTTGTCTCTGTAGTCCTTTTGGTTGTCTCTGTAGTCCTGTTGGTTGTCTCTGAAGTCCTTTTGGTTGTCTCTGTAGTCCTGTTGGTGTCTCTGAGTCCTTTTGGTTGTCTCTGTAGTCCTTTTGGTTGTCTCTGTAGTCCTGTTGGTTGTCTCTGTAGTCCTTTTGGTTGTCTGTAGTCCTTTTGGTTGTCTCTGTAGTTCTGTTGGTTGTCTGTAGTCCTGTTGGTTGTCTGTAGTCCTTTTGGTTGTCTCTGTAGTCCTTTTGGTTGTCTCTGTAGTCCTGTTGGTTGTCTGTAGTCCTTTTGGTTGTCTCTGTAGTCCTTTTGGTTGTCTCTGTAGTCCTTTTGGTTGTCTCTGTAGTCCTGTTGGTTGTCTCTGTAGTCCTGTTGGTTGTCTCTGAAGTCCTTTTGGTTGTCTCTGTAGTCCTGTTGGTTGTCTCTGAAGTCTTTTTGGTTGTCTCTGTAGTCCTTTTGGTTGTCTCTGTAGTCCTGTTGGTTGTCTCTGTAGTCCTGTTGGTTGTCTCTGAAGTCCTGTTGGTTGTCTCTGAAGTCCTTTTGGTTGTCTCTGTAGTCCTGTTGGTTGTCTGTAGTCCTGTTGGTTGTCTCTGTAGTCCTGTTGGTTGTCTCTGAAGTCCTTTTGGTTGTCTCTGTAGTCCTTTTGGTTGTCTCTGTAGTCCTTTTGGTTGTCTCTGTTGTCCTTTTGGTTGTCTCTGTAGTCCTTTTGGTTGTCTGTAGTCATTTTGGTTGTCTCTGTAGTTCTGTTGGTTGTCTGTAGTCCTGTTGGTTGTCTGTAGTCCTTTTGGTTGTCTCTGTAGTCCTTTTGGTTGTCTCTGTAGTCCTGTTGGTTGTCTGTAGTCCTTTTGGTTGTCTCTGTAGTCCTTTTGGTTGTCTCTGTAGTCCTTTTGGTTGTCTCTGTAGTCATTTTGGTTGTCTCTGTAGTCCTGTTGGTTGTCTCTGTAGTCCTGTTGGTTGTCTCTGAAGTCCTTTTGGTTGTCTCTGTAGTCCTGTTGGTTGTCTCTGAAGTCCTTTTGGTTGTCTCTGTAGTCCTTTTGGTTGTCTCTGTAGTCCTGTTGGTTGTCTCTGTAGTCCTGTTGGTTGTCTCTGAAGTCCTTTTGGTTGTCTCTGTAGTCCTGTTGGTTGTCTGTAGTCCTGTTGGTTGTCTCTGTAGTCCTGTTGGTTGTCTCTGAAGTCCTTTTGGTTGTCTCTGTAGTCCTGTTGGTTGTCTCTGAAGTCCTTTTGGTTGTCTCTGTAGTCCTTTTGGTTGTCTCTGTAGTCCTTTTGGTTGTCTCTGTAGTCCTGTTGGTTGTCTATAGTCCTTTTGGTTGTCTCTGTAGTCCTTTTGGTTGTCTCTGTAGTCCTTTTGGTTGTCTCTGTAGTCCTGTTGGTTGTCTGTATCCCTGTTGGTTGTCTGTAGTCCTTTTGGTTGTCTCTGTAGTCCTTTTGGTTGTCTCTGTAGTCCTGTTGGTTGTCTGTAGTCCTGTTGGTTGTCTCTGTAGTCCTTTTGGTTGTCTCTGTAGTCCTTTTGGTTGTCTCTGTAGTCCTGTTGGTTGACTGTAGTCCTTTTGGTTGTCTGTAGTCCTTTTGGTTGTCTCTTTAGTCCTGTTGGTTGTCTCTGTAGTCCTGTTGGTTGTCTCTGTAGTCTTGTTGGTTGTCTATTCCTTTTGGTTGTCTCTGTAGTCCCTTTTGGTTGTCTCTGTAGTCCTTTTGGTTGTCTCTGTAGTCCTTTTGGTTGTCTCTGTAGTCCTTTGGTTGTCTCTGTGGTCCTTTTGGTTGTCTCTGTAGTCCTTTTGGTTGTCTCTGTAGTCCTGTTGGTTGTCTCTGTAGTCCTTTTGGTTGTCTCTGTAGTCCTTTTGGTTGTCTCTGTAGTCCTTTTGGTTGTCTGTAGTCCTGTTGGTTGTCTGTATTCCTTTTGGTTGTCTCTGTAGTCCTTTTGATTGTCTCTGTAGTCCTTTTGGTTGTCTCTGTAGTCCTTTTGGTTGTCTCTGTAGTCCTGTTGGTTGTCTCTGTAGTCATTTTGGTTGTCTCTGTAGTCCTGTTGGTTGTCTATTCCTTTTGGTTGTCTCTGTAGTCCTTTTGGTTGTCTAGTCCTTTTGGTTGTCTCTGTAGTCCTTTTGGTTGTCTCTGTAGTCCTTTTGGTTGTCTCTGTAGTCCTTTTGGTTGTCTCTGTAGTCCTGTTGGTTGTCTGTAGTCCTGTTGGTTGTCTCTGTAGTCCTTTTGGTTGTCTCTGTAGTCCTTTTGGTTGTCTCTGTAGTCCTTTTGGTTGTCTGTAGTCCTGTTGGTTGTCTATAGTCCTGTTGGTTGTCTGTAGTCCTGTTGGTTGTCTCTGTAGTCCTGTTGGTTGTTTCTGTAGTCCTTTTGGTTGTCTCTGTAGTCCTTTTGGTTGTCTCTGTAGTCCTTTTGGTTGTCTCTGTAGTCCTGTTGGTTGTCTCTGTAGTCCTTTTGGTTGTCTCTGTAGTCCTTTTGGTTGTCTCTGTAGTCCTTTTGGTTGTCTCTGTAGTCCTGTTGGTTGTCTGTAGTCCTGTTGGTTGTCTCTGTAGTCCTTTTGGTTGTCTCTGTAGTCCTTTTGGTTGTCTCTGTAGTCTTGTTGGTTGTCTGTAGTCCTGTTGGTTGTGTCTGTAGTCCTGTTGGTTGTCTCTGTAGTCCTGTTGGTTGTCTGTAGTCCTTTTGGTTGTCTCTGTAGTCCTTTTGGTTGTCTGTAGTCCTTTTGGTTGTCTCTGTAGTCCTTTTGGTTGTCTCTGTAGTCCTTTTGGTTGTCTCTGTAGTCCTTTTGGTTGTCTGTAGTCCTTTTGGTTGTCTCTGTAGTCCTGTTGGTTGTCTCTGTAGTCCTGTTGGTTGTCTCTGCAGTCCTGTTGGTTGTCTCTGTAGTCCTGTTGGTTGTCTCTGTAGTCTTGTTGGTTGTCTCTGTAGTCCTTTTGGTTGTCTCTGTAGTCCTGTTGGTTGTCTCTGAAGTCCTTTTGGTTGTCTCTGTAGTCCTTTTGGTTGTCTCTGTAGTCCTGTTGGTTGTCTCTGTAGTCCTGTTGGTTGTCTCTGAAGTCCTGTTGGTTGTCTCTGAAGTCCTTTTGGTTGTCTCTGTAGTCCTGTTGGTTGTCTGTAGTCCTGTTGGTTGTCTCTGTAGTCCTGTTGGTTGTCTCTGAAGTCCTTTTGGTTGTCTCTGTAGTCCTGTTGGTTGTCTCTGAAGTCCTTTTGGTTGTCTCTGTAGTCCTTTTGGTTGTCTCTGTAGTCCTTTTGGTTGTCTCTGTAGTCCTGTTGGTTGTCTATAGTCCTTTTGGTTGTCTCTGTAGTCCTTTTGGTTGTCTCTGTAGTCCTTTTGGTTGTCTCTGTAGTCCTGTTGGTTGTCTGTATCCCTGTTGGTTGTCTGTAGTCCTTTTGGTTGTCTCTGTAGTCCTTTTGGTTGTCTCTGTAGTCCTGTTGGTTGTCTGTAGTCCTGTTGGTTGTCTCTGTTGTCCTTTTGGTTGTCTCTGTAGTCCTTTTGGTTGTCTCTGTAGTCCTGTTGGTTGACTGTAGTCCTTTTGGTTGTCTGTAGTCCTTTTGGTTGTCTCTGTAGTCCTGTTGGTTGTCTCTGTAGTCCTGTTGGTTGTCTCTGTAGTCTTGTTGGTTGTCTATTCCTTTTGGTTGTCTCTGTAGTCCTTTTGGTTGTCTCTGTAGTCCTTTTGGTTGTCTCTGTAGTCCTTTTGGTTGTCTCTGTAGTCCTTTTGGTTGTCTCTGTGGTCCTTTTGGTTGTCTCTGTAGTCCTTTTGGTTGTCTCTGTAGTCCTTTTGGTTGTCTCTGTAGTCCTGTTGGTTGTCTCTGTAGTCCTGTTGGTTGTCTCTGTAGTCCTGTTGGTTGTCTAGTCCTTTTGGTAGTCTCTGTAGTCCTTTTGGTTGTCTAGTCCTTTTGGTTGTCTCTGTAGTCCTTTTGGTTGTCTCTGTAGTCCTTTTGGTTGTCTGTAGTCCTTTTGGTTGTCTCTATAGTCCTTTTGGTTGTCTCTGTAGTCCTGTTGGTTGTCTCTGTAGTCCTTTTGGTTGTCTCTGTAGTCCTTTTGGTTGTCTCTGTAGTCCTTTTGGTTGTCTGTAGTCCTGTTGGTTGTCTGTATTCCTTTTGGTTGTCTCTGTAGTCCTTTTGATTGTCTCTGTAGTCCTTTTGGTTGTCTCTGTAGTCCTTTTGGTTGTCTCTGTAGTCCTGTTGGTTGTCTCTGTAGTCCTGTTGGTTGTCTCTGTAGTCCTGTTGGTTGTCTATTCCTTTTGGTTGTCTCTGTAGTCCTTTTGGTTGTCTAGTCCTTTTGGTTGTCTCTGTAGTCCTTTTGGTTGTCTCTGTAGTCCTTTTGGTTGTCTCTGTAGTCCTTTTGGTTGTCTCTGTAGTCCTGTTGGTTGTCTGTAGTCCTGTTGGTTGTCTCTGTAGTCCTTTTGGTTGTCTCTGTAGTCCTTTTGGTTGTCTCTGTAGTCCTTTTGGTTGTCTGTAGTCCTGTTGGTTGTCTATAGTCCTGTTGGTTGTCTGTAGTCCTGTTGGTTGTCTCTGTAGTCCTGTTGGTTGTTTCTGTAGTCCTTTTGGTTGTCTCTGTAGTCCTTTTGGTTGTCTCTGTAGTCCTTTTGGTTGTCTCTGTAGTCCTGTTGGTTGTCTCTGTAGTCCTTTTGGTTGTCTCTGTAGTCCTTTTGGTTGTCTCTGTAGTCCTTTTGGTTGTCTCTGTAGTCCTGTTGGTTGTCTGTAGTCCTGTTGGTTGTCTCTGTAGTCCTTTTGGTTGTCTCTGTAGTCCTTTTGGTTGTCTCTGTAGTCTTGTTGGTTGTCTGTAGTCCTGTTGGTTGTGTCTGTAGTCCTGTTGGTTGTCTCTGTAGTCCTGTTGGTTGTCTGTAGTCCTTTTGGTTGTCTCTGTAGTCCTTTTGGTTGTCTGTAGTCCTTTTGGTTGTCTCTGTAGTCCTTTTGGTTGTCTCTGTAGTCCTTTTGGTTGTCTCTGTAGTCCTTTTGGTTGTCTGTAGTCCTTTTGGTTGTCTCTGTAGTCCTGTTGGTTGTCTCTGTAGTCCTGTTGGTTGTCTCTGCAGTCCTGTTGGTTGTCTCTGTAGTCCTGTTGGTTGTCTCTGTAGTCTTGTTGGTTGTCTCTGTAGTCCTTTTGGTTGTCTGTAGTCCTGTTGGTTGTCTCTGTAGTCCTTTTGGTTGTCTAGTCCTTTTGGTTGTCTCTGTAGTCCTTTTGGTTGTCTCTGTAGTCCTTTTGGTTGTCTCTGTCATCCTTTTGGTTGTCTCTGTAGTCCTTTTGGTTGTCTCTGTAGTCCTTTTGGTTGTCTCTGTAGTCCTGTTGGTTGTCTCTGTAGTCCTGTTGGTTGTCTCTGTAGTCCTTTTGGTTGTCTCTGTAGTCCTTTTGGTTGTCTCTGTAGTCCTGTTGGTTGTCTCTGTAGTCCTTTTGGTTGTCTCTGTAGTCCTTTTGGTTGTCTCTGTAGTCCTTTTGGTTGTCTCTGTAGTCCTGTTGGTTGTCTCTGTAGTCCTTTTGGTTGTCTCTGTAGTCCTTTTTGTTGTCTCTGTAGTCCTTTTGGTTGTCTCTGTAGTCCTTTTGGTTGTCTCTGTAGTCCTTTTGGTTGTCTGTAGTCATTTTGGTTGTCTCTGTAGTCCTGTTGGTTGTCTCTATAGTCCTGTTGGTTGTCTCTGTAGTCCTGTTGGTTGTCTCTGTAGTCCTGTTGGTTGTCTCTGTAGTCCTGTTGGTTGTCTCTGTAGTCCTGTTGGTTGTCTCTGTAGTCCTTTTGGTTGTCTCTGTAGTCCTTTTGGTTGTCTCTGTAGTCCTGTTGGTTGTCTCTATAGTCCTGTTGGTTGTCTGTAGTCCTGTTGGTTGTCTGTAGTCCTGTTGGTTGTCTCTGTAGTCCTTTTGGTTGTCTCTGTAGTCCTGTTGGTTGTCTCTGTAGTCCTTTTGGTTGTCTCTGTAGTCCTGTTGGTTGTCTCTATAGTCCTGTTGGTTGTCTGTAGTCCTGTTGGTTGTCTCTGTAGTCCTTGCTACCTTACCATGAAAGATGCATGAATGCACTACTGTAAGTCTCTCTGAATAAGAGCGTCTGTTAAATGACTAACATGTAAATGTAATGATGGTTTGTTGTGTTTCGGGGGGGTGAGAAAGTCTCATTCTCGTCCGGCCACTAGATAAGAGGATGACATCACCATGCTGTTACCCAACAAACAGAAGTGATCCAAAATGTTTTTGGTTCGATGTGATTCTCTCTGGATTCATTTTACAGGCCAGCCACCTGCCTTAGTTGGGTAGTAGGATTGAGTTGTCCCAACACATTGGTTTAAAGCGGTAATCAGCAGTTGAAACAATAACAATTTCGGTAAACAGCTGAGTGATTGTGTTGGAGAAATGTAACCACTCTCAAGTTCATAGTCAGAGCTATGGATGGAAGGACCCATGATATCAACACTATAGTTTTAAACATGTTTTGAGGCTATAGTGTTTGTTTACATTTACTTTGTTTACAAACATTGAGGTCAAAAAAAGCTTTCCACTGGGCACCAACTTTAATGGATGGAGCAACTGAGCACTTCCCCTGTAGGGTCAGTCTTGCATATACCTCAATGGCTACGTAAAGGTTTTGGGAAGGTAAAATAATCCTAGATCAGTGCCATCGATGAGACACATTCTGTTGAGCCCCACTAATAAACTCTGAAGGCCAATGCATCGTTTGCTCAGCCCTGTCTGTGTTGTCCTCTGGCGGCTGGGTCATGGTGGATATTTGAGAAGTCTCCTTATACATCAATCAAACTGCTGACTTGTTGTCCTCTCTCCACTTCGCTCCTCTTCGCTCCTTCTCTATCCTCCTCTCTCCTCTTCTCTCCTCCTCTTCGCTCCTTCTCTATCCTTCTCTCTCCTCTTCTCTATTTCCTCTTTCCTCCTCTCTACTCTTCCTCTCTCCTCCTCTATCCCCCTCTCTCCTCCTCTCTCCCCCTCTCTCCCCTCCTCTCTCCTCTTCTCTCCTTTCTCCTCCTCTCTCCCCCTCTCTCCTCCTCTCTCCTCTTCTCTACTCCTCTTTCCTCCTCTCTCCTCCTCTCTCACCCTCTCTCCCCTCCTCTCTCCTCTTCTCTCCTCCTCTTTCCTCCTCTCTACTCTTCCTCTCTCCTCCTCTCTCCTCCTCTCTCCCCCTCTCTCCTCCTCTCTCCCCCTCTCTCCCCTCCTCTCTCCTCTTCTCTCCTTTCTCCTCCTCTCTCCTCTTCTCTCCTCCTCTCTCCTCCTCTCTCCCACTATCCTCCTCTGTCTTCTATCCTCCTCTCTCTCTCCTCTCTCTTCTTCTCTCCTCCTATCTCATCCTCCCTCCCTCTCTCTCTTCTATCCTCCCCTCTCCTCCTCTTTCCTCCTCTTCTCCTCCTCTCCTCCTCTCTCCCACTCTCTACTCCTCTCTCCTCCCTCTCTCCTCCTCTCTCCTCTTCTCTCCTTTCTCCTCCTCTCTCTTCTTCTATCCTCCTCTCTCCTCCTTTCTCATCCGCTGTGTTTTATCATCCTCTCTCCTCCTCTCCTCCTCTCTCCTCCTCTCTCTTCTTCTATCCTCCTCTCTCCTCCTTTCTCCTCCTCTGTCTTTTATCCTCCTCTCTCCTCCTCTCCTCCTCTCTCCTCCTCTCTCCTCCTCTCCTCCTCTTCTCTTATTCTATCCTCCTCTCTCTTCCTCTCTCTTCTTCTTTCCTCCTCTCTCCTCCTTTCTCCTCCTCTGTCTTTTATCCACCTCTCTCCTCCTCTCTCCTCCTCTCTTTCCTCCTCTCTCCTCCTCCTCTCTCTTCCTCTCTCTTCTTCTATCCTCCTCTCTCTTCCTCTCTCTTCTTCTATCCTCCTCTCTCCTCCTTTTTCCTCCTCTCTTTTATCCTCCTCTCTCCTCCTCTCCTCCTCTCTCCTCATTTCTCTTCTTCTATCCTCCTCTCTCCTCTCTCCTCCTCCTCTCTCCTGCTCTCTCTTATTCTATCCTCCTCTCTCCTCCTCTCTCTTCTTCTCTCCTCCTCTCTCCTCCTCTCTCCTCTTCTCTCTCCTCCTCTCTCTCCTCCTCTCTCCTGCTCTCTCTTCTTCTATCCTCCTCTCTCCTCCTCTCTCTCATCCTCTCTCTTCCTCTCTCTTCTTCTATCCTCTCTCCTCCTCTCCTCTTCTCTCTCCTTCTCTCTCTCCTCCTCTCTCCTCCTCCTCTCTCCTGCTCTCTCTTCTTCTATCCTCCTCTCTCCTCTCTCTTCTTCTATCCTCCTCTCTCTCTCTTCTTCTATCCTCCTCTCTCCTCCTCTCTCTCCTCCTCTCTCCTCCTCTCTCTCCTCCTCTCTCTTCCTCTCTCTTCTTCTATCCTCCTCTCGCCTCCTTTCCTCCTCTTCTCTCTCCTCCTCTCTCTACTCCTCTCTACACCTCCTCTCTCCTGCTCTCTTTTCTTCTATCCTCCTCTCTCTTCCTCTCTCTTCTTCTATCCTCCTCTCTCCTCCTCTCTCCTCTTCTCTCTCCTCCTCTCTCTCCTCCTCTCTCCTCCTCCTCTCTCCTGCTCTCTCTTCTTCTATCCTCCTCTCTCCTGCTCTCTCTTCTTCTATCCTCCTCTCTCTTCCTCTCTCTTCTTCTATCCTCCTCTCTCCTCCTCTCTCCTCTTCTCTCTCCTCCTCTCTCTCCTCCTCTCTCCTCCTCCTCTCTCCTGCTCTCTCTCCTTCTATACTCCTCTCTCCTGCTTTCTCTTCTTCTATCCTCCTCTCTCTCATCCTCTCTCTCCTCCTCTCTCCTCCTCTCTCTCCTCCTCTCTCCTCCTCCTCTCTCCTCCTCTCTCCTCCTCTCCTCCTCCTCTCCTCCTCTCTCTCCTCCTCTCTCCTCCTCCTCTCTCCTCCTCTCTCCTCCTCTCTCTCATCCTCTCTCTCCTCCTCTCTCCTCCTCTCTCTCATCCTCTCTCTCCTCCTCTCTCCTCTTCTCTCTCCTCCTCTCTCCTCCTCCTCTCTCCTCCTCTCTCCTCCTCTCTCTCCTCCTCTCTCCTCATCCTCTCTCCTCCTCTCTCCTCCTCCTCTCTCCTGCTCTCTCTCCTCCTCTCTCATCCTCTCTCTCCTCCTCTCTCATTCTCTCTCTCCTCCTCTCTCCTCCTCCTCTCTCCTGCTCTCTCTTCTTCTATCCTCCTCTCTCCTCTCTCTTCTTCTATCCTCCTCTCTCCTCCACTCTCTCCTCCTCTCTCTCCTCCTCTCTCTTCCTCTCTCTTCTTCTATCCTCCTCTCGCCTCCTTTCTCCTCTTCTCTCTCCTCCTCTCTCTACTCCTCTCTACACCTCCTCTCTCCTGCTCTCTTTTCTTCTATCCTCCTCTCTCTTCCTCTCTCTTCTTCTATCCTCCTCTCTCCTCCTCTCTCCTCTTCTCTCTCCTCCTCTCTCTCCTCCTCTCTCCTCCTCCTCTCTCCTGCTCTCTCTTCTTCTATCCTCCTCTCTCCTGCTCTCTCTTCTTCTATCCTCCTCTCTCTTCCTCTCTTCTTCTATCCTCCTCTCTCCTCTTCTCTCTCCTCTTCTCTCTCCTCCTCTCTCTCCTCCTCTCACCTCCTCCTCTCTCCTGCTCTCTCTCCTTCTATCCTCCTCTCTCCTGCTTTCTCTTCTTCTATCCTCCTCTCTCTCATCCTCTCTCTCCTCCTCTCTCCTCCTCTCTCTCATCCTCTCTCTCCTCCTCTCTCCTCTTCTCTCTCCTCCTCTCTCCTCCTCCTCTCTCCTCCTCTCTCCTCCTCTCTCCTCCTCCTCTCTCCTCCTCTCTCCTCCTCCTCTCTCCTGCTCTCTCTCCTCCTCTCTCATCCTCTCTCTCCTCCTCTCTCCTCCTCTCTCTCCTCCCTCCTCCTCCTCTCTCCTGCTCTCTCTTCTTCTATCCTCCTCTCTCCTGCTCTCTCTTCTTCTATCCTCCTCTCTCTTCCTCTCTCTTCTTCTATCCTCCTCTCTCCTCCTCTCTCCTCTTCTCTCTCCTCCTCTCTCTCCTCCTCTCTCCTCCTCCTCTCTCCTGCTCTCTCTCCTTCTATACTCCTCTCTCCTGCTTTCTCTTCTTCTATCCTCCTCTCTCTCATCCTCTCTCTCCTCCTCTCTCCTCCTCTCTCTCCTCCTCTCTCCTCCTCCTCTCTCCTCCTCTCTCTCCTCCTCTCTCCTCCTCCTCTCTCCTCCTCTCTCCTCCTCCTCTCTCCTGCTCTCTCTCCTCCTCTCTCATCCTCTCTCTCCTCCTCTCTCCTCCTCTCTCTCCTCCTCTCTCCTCCCTCCTCCTCCTCTCTCCTCCTCTCTCCTCCTCTCTCTCCTCCTCTCTCCTCCTCTCTCATCCTCTCTCTCCTCCTCTCTCCTCCTCTCCTCCCTCCTCCTCCTCTCTCCTCCTCTCTCCTCCTCCTCTCTCCTCCTCTCTCCTCCTCTCTCTCCTCCTCTCTCCTCCTCCTCTTTCTCTTCTGTCCTTCCTCTTTTCTTCTTCTTTTAGCCTTATTCCCTTTACTCTCATCTTCCTCTCTATAAAATAAACTCATCTTCCTCTCTATAAAATAAACTCATCTTCCTCTCTATAAAATAAACTCATCTTCCTCTCTATAAAATAAACTCATCTTCCTCTCTATAAAATAAACCACCAAAAATCCTTTTGTTCGCAATCAATGTTTCTACAATGGATTTTTGCTGAGGCAGGAAAAATGTGTGTATGTGTGTGTGTTTCCTGCTTGTGTGTACATGGGTCAGTGTGTGTAGTACAGACACATGACGGCATGGAAAACATTTGGGAGAAATGTGGAAGTAATTTAGCTACCGTTGGCCCCTGTCTCTTCTCCACTTTGTCGTAGCGGCACCTTGATGCCTATCTCCACACATTAACAAGGTAATGGGGCTGTGTGAGAAGGAAGTTATGTAGCAACAATGCCAGGACCTAACCCGGAGTCGCCTTACTGGCAACTAAATAAAACTCCCACATACTCTACCAAAACTTCACCAACACTTACTGAATAGACAACCTCTAAACTCCTGCATACTCTACCAAAACTTCACCAACACTTACTGAATAGACAACCTCTAAACTCCCACATACTCTACCAAAACTTCACCAACATTTACTGAATAGACAACCTCTAAACTATTTTACCAAAACTTCAGCAACACTTACTTTGGAGATAATCTTTCTATTCCCAAATCCTGTCAAGAGAAGTGAATATATTCCCATTTACTCTGCTAACCTGCAGGTTATCCTGAATCAATTCCACAGCTTAACACCCAGGATGAGCTTCATGCAAATGAGGGAGGACATAAAGGATATGAAGATCCATTAAGGAGGAATTATTCGGCTGTCAATCATTTATTCCTGTAACGCTATGGGTGGGCTTTGCTCGGCACGTTTACGAGTTTTGTAGGATTTAATATTGGCAGCGCTTCATAGTTCCATTAGTCATTCAACACCTCTCCTCTCTAGCTCTCATTGTCTCTCCTCCTCCCTCAGCTTTTCCTTTCCTCTCTTCCTCCCTCAGCTCTCCCTTCCTCTTCTCCTCCATCAGCTCTCCCTTACTCTCCTCCTCCCTCAGCTCTCCCTTCCTCTCCTCCTCCCTCAACTCTCCCTTCCTCTCCTCCTCCCTCAGCTCTCCCTTCCTCGCCTCCATCCTTCACTATCCCTTCCTCTTCTCCCTCAGCTCTCCCTCCCTCTCCTCCTCCCTCAGCTCTCCCTTCCTCACCTCCATCCTTCACTATCCCTTCCTCTTCTCCCTCAGCTCTCCCTTCCTCTCCTCCTCCCTCAGCTCTCCCTTCCTCTTCTCCCTCAGCTATCCCTTCCTCTCCTCCTCCCTCAGCTCTCCCTCCCTCTCCTCCTCCCTCAGCTCTCCCTTCCTCTCCTCCTCCCTCAGCTCTCCCTTCCTCTCGTCCCTCAGCTCTCCCTTCCTCTCGTCCCTCAGCTCTCCCTATTCTCTCCTTCCCTGGGTTCTCCTTTTCATATCTCTCTCCCTGTCCATCTCTAACTACCCTCTCTCTCTTAATATTGGCAGCGCTTCATAGTTCCATTAGTCATTCAACACCTCTCCTCTCTAGCTCTCCCTTCCTCTCCTCCTCCCTCAACTCTCCCTTCCTCTCCTCCTTCCTCAGCTCTCCCTTCCTCGCCTCCATCCTTCACTATCCCTTCCTCTTCTCCCTCAGCTCTCCCTCCCTCTCCTCCTCCCTCAGCTCTCCCTTCCTCACCTCCATCCTTCACTATCCCTTCCTCTTCTCCCTCAGCTCTCCCTTCCTCTCCTCCTCCCTCAGCTCTCCCTTCCTCTTCTCCCTCAGCTCTCCCTTCCTCTCCTCCTCCCTCAGCTCTCCCTCCCTCTCCTCCTCCCTCAGCTCTCCCTATTCTCTCCTTCCCTGGGTTCTCCTTTTCATATCTCTCTCCCTGTCCATCTCTAACTACCCTCTCTCTCTTAATATTGGCAGCGCTTCATAGTTCCATTAGTCATTCAACACCTCTCCTCTCTAGCTCTCCCTTCCTCTCCTCCTCCCTCAACTCTCCCTTCCTCTCCTCCTTCCTCAGCTCTCCCTTCCTCGCCTCCATCCTTCACTATCCCTTCCTCTTCTCCCTCAGCTCTCCCTCCCTCTCCTCCTCCCTCAGCTCTCCCTTCCTCACCTCCATCCTTCACTATCCCTTCCTCTTCTCCCTCAGCTCTCCCTTCCTCTCCTCCTCCCTCAGCTCTCCCTTCCTCTTCTCCCTCAGCTCTCCCTTCCTCTCCTCCTCCCTCAGCTCTCCCTCCCTCTCCTCCTCCCTCAGCTCTCCCTTCCTCTCCTCCTCCCTCAGCTCTCCCTTCCTCTCGTCCCTCAGCTCTCCCTTCCTCTCGTCCCTCAGCTCTCCCTATTCTCTCCTTCCCTGGGTTCTCCTTTTCATATCTCTCTCCCTGTCCATCTCTAACTACCCTCTCTCTCTTAATATTGGCAGCGCTTCATAGTTCCATTAGTCATTCAACACCTCTCCTCTCTAGCTCTCCCTTCCTCTCCTCCTCCCTCAACTCTCCCTTCCTCTCCTCCTTCCTCAGCTCTCCCTTCCTCGCCTCCATCCTTCACTATCCCTTCCTCTTCTCCCTCAGCTCTCCCTTCCTCTCTTCCTCCCTCAGCTCTCCCTTCCTCTCCTCCCTCAGCTCTCCCTTCCTCTCGTCCCTCAGCTCTCCCTATTCTCTCCTTCCCTGGGTTCTCCTTTTCATATCTCTCTCCCTGTCCATCTCAAACTACCCCCTCTCTCTCTCTCTCTCTCTCTCTCTCTCTCCTCCATTCAGTCTTTCCGCTCTTCTCAGTTAAAGTGATAGAACAGCACCATATCCCCCATGTGAGAGGGCATGATAAGTAATGTCTCTGTTTCTGGCTGTTCTGAGAGCAGACAAAAGCTAGACAGTTACCATTGACCCCACGGTGTTTGGGGAGAGCCATACCTGGTCCTGGACCTGTCAGTCTGTCTGTGTTCTAAGGGCATCTATCTGAGCAGTCCGTGTGGATCAACAAGCTGTAGTTGTAGTGTCCTGGGCTAGATGATGTGTGGATCAACAGTCTGTAGTTGTAGTGTCCTGGGCCAGATGATGTGTGGACCAACAGTCTGTAGTTGTATTGTCCTGGGCCAGATGATGTGTGTATCAACAGTCTGTAGTTGTAGTGTCCTGGGCTAGATGATGTGTGGATCAACAGTCTGTAGTTGTAGTGTCCTGGGCCAGATGATGTGTGTATCAACAGTCTGTAGTTGTAGTGTCCTGGGCCAGATGATGTGTGGATCAACAGTCTGTAGTTGTAGTGTCCTGGGCTAGATGATGTGTGGATCAACAGTCTGTAGTTGTAGTGTCCTGGGCCAGATGATATGTGGACCAACAGTCTGTAGTTGTATTGTCCTGGGCCAGATGATGTGTGGACCAACAGTCTGTAGTTGTAGTGTCCTGGGCTAGATGATGTGTGGATCAACAGTCTGTAGTGTTCTGGGCCAGATGATGTGTGGATCAACAGTCTGTAGTTGTATTGTCCTGGGCCAGATGATGTGTGGACCAACAGTCTGTAGTTGTAGTGTCCTGGGCTAGATGATGTGTGGATCAACAGTCTGTAGTTGTAGTGTCCTGGGCTAGATGATGTGTGGATCAACAGTCTGTAGTTGTAGTGTCCTGGGCCAGATGATGTGTGGATCAACAGTCTGTAGTTGTAGTGTCCTGGCTAGATGATGTGTGGATCAACAGTCTGTAGTTGTAGTGTCCTGGGCTAGATGATGTGTGGATCAACAGTCTGTAGTTGTAGTGTCCTGGGCCAGATGATGTGTGGATCAACAGTCTGTAGTTGTATTGTCCTGGGCCAGATGATGTGTGGATCAACAGTCTGTAGTTGTAGTGTCCTGGGCCAGATGATGTGTGGATCAACAGTCTGTAGTTGTAGTGTCCTGGGCCAGATGATGTGTGGATCAACAGTCTGTAGTGTCCTGGGCCAGATGATGTGTGGATCAACAGTCTGTAGTTGTATTGTCCTGGGCCAGATGATGTGTGGATCAACAGTCTGTAGTTGTAGTGTCCTGGGCTAGATGATGTGTGGATCAACACTCTGTAGTTGTAGTGTCCTGGGCTAGATGATGTGTGGATCAACAGTCTGTAGTTGTAGTGTCCTGGGCCAGATGATGTGTGGATCAACAGTCTGTAGTTGTAGTGTCCTGGGCTAGATGATGTGTGGATCAACAGTCTGTAGTTGTAGTGTCCTGGGCTAGATGATGTGTGGATCAACAGTCTGTAGTTGTAGTGTCCTGGGCCAGATGATGTGTGGATCAACAGTCTGTAGTTGTATTGTCCTGGGCCAGATGATGTGTGGATCAACAGTCTGTAGTTGTAGTGTCCTGGGCCAGATGATGTGTGGATCAACAGTCTGTAGTTGTAGTGTCCTGGGCCAGATGATGTGTGGATCAACAGTCTGTAGTTGTAGTGTCCTGGGCTAGATGATGTGTGGATCAACAGTCTGTAGTTGTAGTGTCCTGGGCCAGATGTGGATGTTTTGGCTGTGAAGCAGGCTGGATGGTGAACTGTGTGTGTGTATGTATATATATGTTTGTATATGTGTGTGTGTGCTATTTTGTGATTTTTTTTTTTCAAATTGTTTGTAACTTATTTTGTACATAATGTTGATGCTACCGAAAAGAGCGTCTTGAAAATTAAAGAGAGCCGCACACTCTAGGAGCTCAGATGCAAACATTTAATTACCAACGTTTCAACAGCCTAGCTGTCTTCATCAAACACTGCGGGATGACTCGTTTATGTAGTCAAAAGACACAGGTGTCTGTAATCATGGCCAAGAGTGTCCTAATATAATTGGTTAATAATCAAATATTCAAATGGCATACAAAGAACAGCATACAAACAACAAATGGATAGCATACGAAAAGAGCGTCTGGACATCAGAACAGCGATTTTCTCTTTAATGAGTCGGACGTGAAGGATATGGTGTTGCTCTCGGACAAGGTCCAAATCTTCACATGAAGAGAAGAAGGAAATACAGGGGGAAGAGATCAGGGTGCCTCGTGAGAATTTGTCGGCGAATTTGTTTACCATCCATTCTATTAGCCAACGTGCAATCACTGGAGAATTAACTAGTTCAGCTCCATTCGAGACTATCCTACCAACGGGACATTAAAAACTGTAATATCTTATGTTTCACCGAGTCGTGGCTGACTGGATAATATACAGTTGGCTGGGTTTTCCGTGCATCGGCAGGATAGAACAGCTACATCTGGTAAGACGAGGGGTGGGGGTGTGTGTCTATTTGTCAATAACAGCTGGTATGCGATGTCTAATATTAGGGTAGTCTCCAGGTATTGCTCGCCTGAGGTAGAGTACCTCATGATAAGCTGTAGACCACACTATCTACCAAGATAGTTTAGGCTACCTTCTAGGCTACCTTCCTCCTCTAACCACTAGACTACCTTCCTCTTCTAACCACTACCTGCTGCCCCTAGACACAGCATAATACTGTACCAATCTCAGGTAACCCACAATTGAAATCTCATGTAATTGGAAAGCTGCTCGATTAAGTTCTTGGTCAATACCTGGTAAGAGAAGAGATGCTACAACCAGAATGAGGAGCTACACCCCCCCCCCCCCCCCCTCCCCTCTCTCTCTCTCTCTCTTTACGGGCAAGTCTATGGGCCGAATGTCCCCTCCCACTTTCCGTAATTCGAAAGATGCTATAACCTGCGAAATCATGATTCGTCCAAATTACCAGTGACAACAAAAACAACACAATCACCGGAACTAGTGCTGCTCGTTAGCTGTCTGTACCCATAGAATCTAGATCTAACCATAGAATTTATATTTACACAGTCTGCCCACGAGAGATTGCCATACCACTAGCGCACTTGGCTCATCCAATCAAGCGCTTGGAGATCAGTTAATTTATTGAATTATCTCTGTTAGTGCTGGGTGGGAACAAAAGCTACTGCACACTGTGAGTCATCAGGACAAAAATTGCAGAACACTGTTATTGAGCCTAAGTTTGGTTGTGAGCGGTCAGTAGGCTGGCATGTGGATGAGAAATTCCATATGGTCCCGCTGGGGAGAGCTGGGCATCCTTGGCATCCTGGTTTGGGCACAGAGCGTTCAGTGCCTCCCGCTCCTGTTGCCATCGATGGCTGACCACACGTTGGTCCTGGGCAGATACAGCACAGACTGCTGGGAAATGGCCAGCCCTGGGAGACTGTCTATGACACCACACTAGATAGACACACACACACACACACACTCACACTGCCCACCCTGCTGTGTATTTTGGATAAATGACAGCATTCTCCTTCCTGTGCATGTCTCTGTTGTGGGCTGGAGGCCTAAGCAATGCGGATGTTCCACTGTGCACACACACACACACACACACACACACACACACACACACACACACACACACACACACACACACACATGCAGGGGTTTGTCTTAGCAGAGAGGATGGGAAATACAATGATTGCAAATAAAAGGTCTGCGTTATAATTATAATTAGTTATATTTAGTAAAGAGATGTCTGTATAACTACATTATAGAGTATGTGTTTATTGTAGATATTACTTAAAGGACCCAAGTGATGTGCTAAGTGATGCTAAGGGTGAGATTATTTTAACTTGATGTCATTAGGCCTATTTTATTGAGCATGTTTCTCTATTCCGACTTCTCTTTTTAATCCCCAATTGGTAGTTACAGTCTTGTCCCATCGCTGCAACTCCCGTACAGACTCAGGAGAGGTCGAAGGTCGAGAGCCGTGCGTCCTCCGAAACACAACCCAGCCAAGCCTCACTGCTTCTTGACACAATGCCAGCTTAACCCGGAAGCCAGTCACACCAATGTGTCGGTTGAAACACCATACACCTGGCCACCATGTCAGCGTGCACTGCGCCCGGCTCGCCACAGGGGTCGCTAAAGCGCGATGGAACAAGGACATCCCTGCCGGCCAAACCCTCCCCTAACCCAGACGACGCTGGACCAATTGTGCGCCGCCCCATGGGCCTCCAGGTCGCGGCCGGCTGCGACAGAGCCTGGACTCGAACCAAGATCTCTAGTGGGATCTCCACTCGGGAAGCCTTACTTCTATAGTTAGGTATCTGCAATGCATTATGGGCTGATTGTTTGTCACACATAAAGCTGTTAAAAAATGATGTACAACAAGAGCCTTTTTATGCAACAAGAAATGCTCACGGAAAATACTTTCCACAACTATGTGTGACAGGGTGTGCTCTGTGGTTGTGGTGTGTGTGTGTGTGTGTTAGTATGTGTGTGTGTGTGTGTGTGTGTCGGGGGGGGGCAAGAGACCAGAGGTGGCAGAACAGAGTGCTCAGGTTGGGATGTAGGGTTTGACCTCAGGTTGGGATGTAGGGTTTGACCACAGGTTGGGGTGTAGGGTTTGACCTCAGGTTGAGATGTAGGGTTTGACCTCAGGTTGGGGTGTAGGGTTTGACCTCAGGTTGGGGTGTAGGGTATCATTATGAGACTCCATATCTTTATGTCGTCATGGTATCATTATGAGACTCCATATCTTTATGTTGTCATGGTATCATTATGAGACTCCGTATCTTTATGTTGTCATGTTGTCATGTTGTCATGGTATCATTATGAGACTCCATATCTTTATGTCGTCATGGTATCATTATGAGACTCCATATCTTTATGTTGTCATGGTATCATTATGAGACTCCATAACTTTATGTTGTCATGTTGTCATGGTATCATTATGAGACTCCATATCTTTATGTCGTCATGGTATCATTATGAGACTAAATATCTTTATGTTGTCATGGTATCATTATGAGACTCCATATCTTTATGTTGTCATGGTATCATTATGAGACTCCATATCTTTATGTGGTCATGTTGTCATGGTATCATTATGAGACTCCATATCTTTATGTTGTCATGTCATGGTATCATTACTAGACTCCATATATTTATGTTGTCATGGTGTCATTGTGAGACTCCATATCTTTATGTTGTCATGTTGTCATGGTATCATTACTAGACTCCATATCTTTATGTCGTCATGGTATCATTATGAGACTCCATATCTTTATGTTGTTGTGGTATCATTATGAGACTCCATATCTTTATGTTGTCATGGTATCATTATGAGACTCTATATCTTTATGTTGTCATGTTGTCATGGTATCAATACTAGACTCCATATATTTATGGTGTCATGGTGTCATTGTGAGACTCCATATCTTTATGTTGTCATGTTGTCAAGGTATCATTATGAGACTCCATATCTTTATGTTGTCATGGTATCATTATGAGACTCCATATCTTTATGTCGTCATGGTATCATAATGAGACCATATCTATTATGTCGTCATGGTATCATTATGAGACTCCATATCTTTATGTCGTCATGGTATCATTATGAGACTCCATATCTTTATGTTGTCATGTTGTCATGGTATCATTATTAGACTCCATATCTTTATGTTGTCATGGTATCATTATGAGACTCCATATCTTTATGTTGTCAAGGTATCATTATGAGACTCCATATCTTTATGTTGTCATGGTATCATTATGAGACTCCATATCTTTATGTTGTCATGTTGTCATGGTATCAATACTAGACTCCATATATTTATGTTGTCATGGTGTCATTGTGAGACTCCATATCTTTATGTTGTCATGTTGTCAAGGTATCATTATGAGACTCCATATCTTTATGTTGTCATGTTGTCATGGTATCAATACTAGACTCCATATATTTATGGTGTCATGGTGTCATTGTGAGACTCCATATCTTTATGTTGTCATGTTGTCATGGTATCATTATTAGACTCCATATCTTTATGTTGTCATGGTATCATTATGAGACTCCATATCTTTATGTTGTCATGGTGTCATTGTGAGACTCCATATCTTTACGTTGTCATGGTGTCATTGTGAGACTCCATACCTTTATGTTGTCATGGTGTCATAGTATCATTACTAGACTTCATATCTTTATGTCGTCATGGTATCATTATGAGACTCCATATCTTTATGTTGTCATGGTGTCATTGTGAGACTCCATATGTTTTTGTTGTCGTGTTGTCATGGTATCATTATGAGACTCCATATCTTTATGTTGTCATGGTATCATTATGAGACTCCATATCTTTATGTTGTCATGGTATCATAATGAGACTCCATATCTTTATGTCGTCATGGTATCATTATGAGACTCCATATCTTTATGTCGTCATGGTATCATTATGAGACTCCATATCTTTATGTTGTCATGTTGTCATGGTATCATTATGAGACTCCATATCTTTATGTCGTCATGGTATCATTATGAGACTCCATATCTTTATGTTGTCATGGTATCATTATGAGACTCCATATCTTTATGTTGTCATGTTTTCTTGGTATACGTCCCCTGTAGATTGTAGTTCCACTGTAAGTACTGTGTTAGCTTTCATACAACGGAACCTTACATTCCCTCCCAAACAGAACCCTGCTACCTCTGCACATTGGTGTTGGTGTAGATCACTCCAGGCTCATGTTAAAGACATAATGACTCGTCTCTGTGGCGCGTGTTTATGATCCCAAACCCCTCATTGGGAACAGAGAGGGATAGAGGGTCATTTCAGTTCAGTGCTGTAACCAAACCACCCTACATTGTACCTTGTACACCCCACATCACTCGTTACATACATCACCCCCTACTATACTGATTCTCAGGGATATTACTCTTATCAAAAGGAGATCATTTGGTTATTTTTGGTCTCACTGAAGTGGCTTGATAAACAGTACTGAGTGTGTGGGCAGATAACAGTACTGAGTGTGTGGGCAGATAACAGTACTGAGTATGTAGGCAGATAACAGTACTGAGTGTGTGGGCTGATGAATTACGGAGGAATGTGTTTGGTTGAGCCCTTGATCTTTGCTTCTGTTTGTGGATGTATTCATGTACGCTTATACTAATGGTAAATAAATACTTTGCAGGAAAAAAACACACACCAACACACCCTAACCCACCCAAACCCTGTCTGTCCTATTTTAACACAGAAACCTCAATGTCTGCCACTGTACTGTGGTTAAACCATGATGTAGGGAAGCCAGAACCGTTTAGCTCGTTTTTGTTGTTGCAATGACTAGTTATTTATGACTGCTAGTTGTCCATGGCTATGGCATTCTACATCATTAGGTTTGTGTGGCCGGTGTGGTCAGATGTGTCTTTGGAATGGGGAACATTCCGGAACACTTCTGTTATTGACTTTTCTAGATCATAACTTTCTATTTGAAACGTTCTATTTACTTGACCAATGTTCTTCCGCGCGTATCGTCTCGGTTACCCAGAGGTGACTGGATTCTTATAAAAGTGGTGCCTTGATGACCCCATTGTGGCAACCAGTAGATTAGTTGATATGATCTTGACTTGGGTTTTCTCTCTTAAAACCATTGGATGCCAATTAAACCTATTGGATTAATTCATACCCCTTCATGTTGCTGGAGAAAGTCTGTCCTAGACCCTCATACCCCTTCATGTTGCTGGAGAAAGTCTGTCCTAGACCCTCATACCCCTTCATGTTGCTGGAGAAAGTCTGTCCTAGACCCTCATACCCCTTCATGTTACTGGAGAAAGTCTGTCCTAGACCCTCATACCCCTTCATGTTGCTGGAGAAAGTCTGTCCTAGACCCTCATACCCCTTCATGTTGCTGGAGAAAGTCTGTCCTAGACCCTCATACCCCTTCATGTTACTGGAGAAAGTCTGTCCTAGACCCTCATACCCCTTCATGTTGCTGGAGAAAGTCTGTCCTAGACCCTCATACCCCTTCATGTTACTGGAGAAAGTCTGTCCTAGACCCTCATACCCCTTCATGTTGCTGGAGAAAGTCTGTCCTAGACCCTCATACCCCTTCATGTTGCTGGAGAAAGTCTGTCCTAGACCCTCATACCCCTTCATGTTGCTGGAGAAGATCTGTCCTAGACTCTCATACCCCTTCATGTTGCTGGAAGAAGGCTGGCCATACAGAGGTGCACTGCAAATGGGTAGGCAGAAAACAATCTGAGCTGCGTGTGTGTGTGTGTGTGTGTGTGTGTGTGTGTGTGTGTGTGTGTGTGTGTGTGTGTGTGTGTGTGTGTGTGTGTGTGTGTGTGTGTGTGTGTGTGTGTGCGTGCGCGCGTGCGTGTGTGTGTGTGATCTCCTCTCACCTTTAACCCCCTCGTATCTCATCTCTCTCTCATCTTTCCTCTCCTCTCTCGTCTCTCCTCTCGTCTCTCTCTCTCTCTTGTCTCTCCTCTCGTCTCTCCTTTCTCTCTTGTCTCTCCTCTCTCTCTCCTCTCTCTCTCCTCTCTCTCTCCTCTCTCTCTTGTCTCTCCTCTCATCTCTCTTCTCTCTCTCCTCTCTTGTCTCTCCTCTCTCTCTTGTCTCTCATCTCTCGTCTCTCCTCTCTCTCTCTTGACTCTCTTGTCTCTCCTCTCGTCTCTCTCCTCTCTCTCTTGTCTCTCCTCTCTCTCGTCTCTCATCTCTCGTCTCTCCTCTCTCTCTCTTGTCTCTCTTGTCTCTCCTCTCTCTCTTGTCTCTCTTGCCTCTCTCATCTCTCCTCTCTCTCTCGTTGCAGAGTGTATGAACTGCACTGGCTTCACTGACATAAACAACCGACTGAACTTCATCGAATCCAAGGTAAGAATGAAGGACAGGAGGAAAGGAGTCACAGGAAGATGGATGTTACCTGTCACATCAGTATATCTAATAATATAATAGCATATTAATAATGCCATTTAGCAGACACTTTTATCCAAAGCGATGTACAGTCATGCGTGCTTACATTTTACATACGGGTGGTCCTGGGAATCGAACCCACAATCCTGGCAAGAGGCATGTTCTACTAACTGAGCTACGGAGAACCACATAAAATAAATCATTTTTAATCTGACCCTGGGTTTTTGTAATTCCAGATTAAGCTGCTAGAGGGAGCAGGTTCACCATCACCGTCCTTCAACAACTCAACAGAGGGCTCCAGTGACAACGTCATGTACCCCCCCACCCCCACCGGCCCTCCATCTTACCTGCACCCAGGTAACACCCCCACCCCCACCGGCCCTCCATCTTATCTGCACCCAGGTAACCCCCCACCCCCCCCCCACCCCCACCCCCATTGGCCCTCCATCTTATCTGCACCCAGGTAACACCCCCAACCGCCAACACCAATACCACCCCTATACGCCCTCCATCTTACCTATAACCAGGTAACACACCAACCCCCACCCCTATACGCCCTCCATCCTACCTGCACCCAGGTAACACACCAACCCCCACCCCTATACGCCCTCCATCTTATCTATAACCAGGTAACACACCAACCCCCACCCCTATACGCCCTCCATCCTACCTGCACCCAGGTAACACACCAACCCCCACCCCTATATGCCCTCCATCTTATCTATAACCAGGTAACACACCAACCCCCACCCCTATACGCCCTCCATCTTATCTATAACCAGGTAACACACCAACCCCCACCCCTATATGCCCTCCATCTTATCTATAACCAGGTAACACACCAACCCCCACCCCTATACGCCCTCCATCTTATCTATAACCAGGTAACACACCAACCCCCACCCCTATACGCCCTCCATCTTATCTATAACCAGGTAACACACCAACCCCCACCCCTATACGCCCTCCATCCTACCTGCACCCAGGTAACACACCAACCCCCACCCCTATATGCCCTCCATCTTATCTATAACCAGGTAACACACCAACCCCGACCCCTATACACCCTCCATCTTATCTATAACCAGGTAACACACCAACCCCCACCCCTATACGCCCTCCATCTTATCTATAACCAGGTAACACACCAACCCCCACCCCTATACGCCCTCCATCTTATCTATAACCAGGTAACACACCAACCCCGACCCCTATACGCCCTCCATCTTACCTATAACCAGGTAACACACCAACCCCCACCCCTATACGCCCTCCATCTTATCTATAACCAGGTAACACACCAACCCCCACCCCTATACGCCCTCCATCTTATCTATAACCAGGTAACACACCAACCCCCACCCCTATACGCCCTCCATCCTACCTGCACCCAGGTAACACACCAACCCCCACCCCTATACGCCCTCCATCTTATCTATAACCAGGTAACACACCAACCCCCACCCCTATACGCCCTCCATCCTACCTGCACCCAGGTAACACACCAACCCCGACCCCTATACGCCCTCCATCTTACCTATAACCAGGTAACACACCAACCCCCACCCCTATACGCCCTCCATCTTATCTATAACCAGGTAACACACCAACCCCCACCCCTATACGCCCTCCATCTTATCTATAACCAGGTAACACACCAACCCCCACCCCTATACGCCCTCCATCCTACCTGCACCCAGGTAACACACCAACCCCCACCCCTATAAGCCCTCCATCTTATCTATAACCAGGTAACACACCAACCCCACCCCTATACGCCCTCCATCTTATCTATAACCAGGTAACACACCAACCCCGACCCCTATACACCCTCCATCTTATCTATAACCAGGTAACACACCAACCCCCACCCCTATACGCCCTCCATCTTATCTATAACCAGGTAACACACCAACCCCCACCCCTATACGCCCTCCATCTTATCTATAACCAGGTAACACACCAACCCCCACCCCTATACGCCCTCCATCTTATCTATAACCAGGTAACACACCAACCCCCACCCCTATACGCCCTCCATCTTATCTATAACCAGGTAACACACCAACCCCCACCCCTATACGCCCTCCATCCTACCTGCACCCAGGTAACACACCAACCCCCACCCCTATACGCCCTCCATCTTATCTATAACCAGGTAACACACCAACCCCCACCCCTATACGCCCTTCATCTTATCTATAACCAGGTAACATACCAACCCCCACCCCTATACGCCCTCCATCTTATCTATAACCAGGTAACACACCAACCCCCACCCCTATACGCCCTCCATACTACAGCCAGTAACACCCCCAACCCCACCCCTATACAGTGTCTCACACACACACACACACACACACACACACACACACACACACACACACACACACACACACACACACACACACACATACAGCCATATATCACCTCTGGGGAGGTTTCCTCTCAACATGTTAAACACATGGTTCTGGTTCTGGTCAATAGGAGGAAGAGGACCACCGGGGCCAATCGGATCACCAGGAATTCCAGGCCCAGCTGGCGAGGCAGGGGTTCCAGGACAGACCGGCCCCACAGGTGATCCATCCTGATATTCCCCATGTAACTCTGATGGTATTGTATAAGATTCATTCTGTTTTTCCAATATGTTGTGGATTGTCTTCTTAGGATTGCGTAGGAGTGACGCCACCTGACGTAAGACAATGCATGTTCAGGTCTTTATCTTATCTGACGACAATATGTGCCTATTGTTGTGAGAAGATATGACCCCTCTGATTCCCAGGGCCAATGGGAGAGAGAGGAAGACCAGGAGAGATCGGACATCCAGGCCCTCCAGGGCCTTCCTCCTCCTCTACCCGGCCGAGAGGTGACATGTTTGGGTTCGACGAGCAGGGTGAGTGGACCCCCCCCCTCCAACCACCCTCATTACCATCTCAGCCTCTGTAGATGGTATTGTTTCTAAGAGCTCTTCCTGTCAGCAATGATTGGAACACTGGCCAAGGACCAATGAATGCAGAACAATGTGAAGACAGGGACACAAGCGGGAATGAAAGCTCTGTTACTGAATATGTTCATATCCACGAAGGGGAAACAATTAGTTATAACCACTGAGAGGGCCCTCAGACTAACTGTCCCCCTCGACATAGCATTGTTTGCTTCATAGCCTGTAGTAAAGGCTTTTCATTAGTAGTTCATGTCATTTAAAAGGGCATCAGGTTGCTATTTACCAGGATCAAAATGTTAGAATTACTACAACAGGAAATACTGGGTTGAATGAAGTTGATTGTTTCCTTGTGTTCACATTCACACTGCAGATGCTAACAGCTACCATGGGTCTTTATCTCCACTGGCCACTGCAGATGCTAACAGATACCATGGGTCTTTATCCCCCCCTGGCCACTGCAGATGCTATCAGCTACCATGGGTCTTTATCTCCACTGGCCACTGCAGATACTAACAGCTACCATGGGTCTCTATCCCCCGCTGGCCACTGCAGATGCTAACAGCTACCATGGGTATTTATCCCCCCTGGCCACTGCAGATCCTAACAGCTACCATGGGTCTCTATCCCCCCCTGGCCACTGCAGATGCTAACAGCTACCATGGGTCTTTATCTCCATTGGCCACTGCAGATGCTAACAGCTACCATGGGTCTTTATCTCCACTGGCCACTGCAGATGCTAACAGCTACCATGGGTCTCTATCCCCCCCTGGCCACTGCAGATGCTAACAGCTACCATGGGTCTTTATCTCCATTGGCCACTGCAGATGCTAACAGCTACCATGGGTCTTTATCTCCATTGGCCACTGCAGATGCTAACAGCTACCATGGGTCTTTATCTCCACTGGCCACTGCAGATGCTAACAGCTACCATGGGTCTCTATCCCCCCCTGGCCACTGCAGATGCTAACAGCTACCATGGGTCTTTATCTCCACTGGCCACTGCAGATGCTAACAGCTACCATGGGTCTTTATCCCCCCCTGGCCACTGCAGATGCTAACAGCTACCATGGGTCTCTATCCCCCCCTGGCCACTGCAGATGCTAACAGCTACCATGGGTCTTTATCTCCATTGGCCACTGCAGATGCTAACAGCTACCATGGGTCTTTATCTCCACTGGCCACTGCAGATGCTAACAGCTACCATGGGTCTTTATCCCCCCCTGGCCACTGCAGATGCTAACAGCTACCATGGGTCTTTATCTCCATTGGCCACTGCAGATGCTAACAGCTACCATGGGTCTTTATCTCCATTGGCCACTGCAGATGCTAACAGCTACCATGGGTCTTTATCTCCACTGGCCACTGCAGATGCTAACAGCTACCATGGGTCTCTATCCCCCCCTGGCCACTGCAGATGCTAACAGCTACCATGGGTCTTTATCTCCACTGGCCACTGCAGATGCTAACAGCTACCATGGGTCTTTATCCCCCCCTGGCCACTGCAGATGCTAACAGCTACCATGGGTCTCTATCCCCCCCTGGCCACTGCAGATGCTAACAGCTACCATGGGTCTTTATCTCCATTGGCCACTGCAGATGCTAACAGCTACCATGGGTCTTTATCTCCACTGGCCACTGCAGATGCTAACAGCTACCATGGGTCTTTATCCCCCCCTGGCCACTGCAGATGCTAACAGCTACCATGGGTCTTTATCTCCACTGGCCACTGCAGATGCTAACAGCTACCATGGGTCTTTATCTCCACTGGCCACTGCAGATGCTAACAGCTACCATGGGTCTTTATCTCCACTGGCCACTGCAGATGCTAACAGCTACCATGGGTCTTTATCTCCATTGGCCACTGCAGATGCTAACAGCTACCATGGGTCTTTATCTCCATTGGCCACTGCAATTCAACTCAATTTCACAAACAAATACCTATTTTAGAATTCAAACTGAAATATTCTATGATTAATTAATAACAGGACCAGTATCCAAATGCATACAGTAACTGTTTTCCATGGATGAGATAGTGTTGGTGACTAGAATGGTCCAGACAAGACAAACACAGGTTAATGTGCTCTAATTTACCACCAGAGGGCAGTACAGGCTGACAGGTTGAGGCTCAGGGGTTACCAGTGTTTGGCCATGCTGCAAAATGAAAAGGTTAAGATTAGGGTAAGGCATACGGTTAGCAGTGTGGTTAAGGTTAGGGTAAAGTTTAAATGTATGTTAAGGTTAGGATTAAGGTTAGGGTTAAGGTTAGGGTTAAGTTTCAAGTCAAATATCAGAGAAAATGTAGAAGTAAATCGAATCAAATTTTATTAGTCACATGCGCCGAACACAACAGTTGTAGACCTTACAGTGACTGGGGGGGGGGGTGTTCTAGTTGATCTTTTCCCTGTGTAGTCTAGTTTTTGTATTTCTATGTTTCTACCAGTGAAATCCTTACTTACATTGTGTCACGTCCTGACCATAGAAATACTTTATTTTCTATGGTGGAGTAGGTCAGGGCGTGACTGGGGGGTGATCTAGTTGATCTTTTCCCTGTGTAGTCTAGTTTTTGTATTTCTATGTTTCTATGTTGGCCTGGTATGGTTCCCAATCAGAGGCAGCTGTCTATCGTTGTATCTGATTGGGGATCATATTTAGGCAGCCTTTTCCCACCTGTTGTTTGTGGGATTTTGTTTTTGTATCAGCTTTCTTCCTGGGAAGGAGAGGCGGACCGAAATGCAGCGTGGTTATTCATAAACATCTTTAATGAAAGATGAAACACTATACAAAATAAGAAACCGTGGAGAGAAAAAAAAAAACAGTCCTAACTGGTGCAAAACACAGAGACCCGAGCAATCACCCACAAGATACCTAAAGAACATGGCTGCCTAAATATGGTTCCCAATCAGAGACAACGATAAACACCTGCCTCTGATTGAGAACCACTCCAGGCAACCATAGACTTACCTAGAACACTTCACTCAACACAATCCCATAACCTACAAAAAAACCCTAGACAAAACAAGACACATACTAAAGAAAACACAGAATACTAAGACCAGGGCGTGACAGTATTGTTGCTTTTGAGCCCTACAAGGCTGTTCGTTTGTTTGTTTCTCTTTATTGATTGTTGCTGGTTCACATTGAAATAAATGTTGATGAACCCAAATCCCGCCGCGCCTTGGTCTACCCATTTCGACGAGCGTTACAACGAGCCCCTAACCAACAATGCAGATTTTTTTTGAAAGGATAAGAATAAGAAATAAATGTAAGAGGTAATTAAATAGCAGCAGTAAAATTACAATAGTGAGACTATATACAGGTTTGGTATCGGTACAGAGTCAATGTGGAGGCTATATACAGGGGGTACCGGTAGAGAGTCAGTGTGGAGGCTATATACAGGGGGTACCGGTACAGAGTCAATGTGGAGACTATATACAGGGGATACCGGTACAGAGTCAATGTGGAGGCTATATACAGGGGGTACCGGGACAGAGTCAATGTGGAGGCTATATACAGGGGGTACCGGTACAGAGTCAATGTGGAGGCTATATACAGGGGGTACCGGTACAGAGTCAATGTGGAGGTTATATACAGGGGGTACCGGTACAGAGTCAATATGGAGGCTATATACAGGGGATACCGGTACAGAGTCAGTGTGGAGGCTATATACAGGGGGTACCGGTACAGAGTCAATGTGGAGGCTATATACAGGGTATTACGGTACAGAGTCAATGTGGAGGCTATATACAGGGGGTACCGGTACAGAGTCAATGTGGAGGCTATATACAGGGGGTACCGGTACAGAGTCAATGTGGAGGCTATATACAGGGGGTACCGGTACAGAGTCAATGTGGAGGCTATATACAGGGGGTACCGGTACAGAGTCAATGTGGAGGCTATATACAGGGGGTACCGGTACAGCGTCAATGTGGAGGCTATATACAGGGGGTACCGGTACAGAGTCAATGTGGAGGCTATATACAGGGGGTACCGGTACAGAGTCAATGTGTAGGCTATATACAGGGGGTACCGGTACAGAGTCAATGTGGAGACTATATACAGGGGGTACCGGTACAGAGTCAATGTGTAGGCTATATACAGGGGGTACCGGGACAGAGTCAATGTGCGGGGGCACCGGTTAGTTGAGGTAGTATGTACATGTATGTAGAGTTATTAAAGTGACTATGCAGAGATAACAACAGAGAGTAGAGAGTGTAAAAGGGGGGGGTCAATGCAAATAGTCTGGGTAGAAATTTGATTAGGTGTTCAGGAGTCTTATGGCTTGGGAATAGAAGCTGTTTAGAAGCCTCTTGGACCTAGACTTGGCTCTCCGGTACCACTTTCCGTGTGGTAGCAGAGAGAACAGTCTATGACTTGAGTGGCTGGAGCCTTTGACAATTTTTAGAGCCTTCCTCTTTCTTTATTGTTTATTTCACCTTTATTTAGCCAGGTAGGCTAGTTGAGAACAAGTTCTCATTTACAACTTCAACCTGGCCAGGATAAAGCAATGCAGTTCAACACATACAACAACACAGAGTTACACATGGAATAAACAAACATACAATCAATAATACAGTAGGAAAATCTATATACAGTGAGTGCAAATGAGGTAGGATAAGAGAGGTAAGGCAAAGAATAGGCCATGGTGGCAAAGTAATTACAACATAGCAATTAAACACTGGAATGGTAGGATGTGCAGAAGATGAATGTGCAAGTTGAGATATTGGGGTGCAAAGGAGCAAGATAAATAAATAAATACAGTATGGGGATGAGGTAGATTGGATGGGCTATTTACAGATGAGCTATGTACAGGTGCAGTGATCTGTGAGCTGCTCTAACAGCTGGTGTTTAAAGCTAGTGAGGGAGGTAAGAGTCTCCAGCTTCAGAGATTTTTGCAGTTCGTTCCAGTCATTGGCAGCAGAGAACTGGAAGGAGAGGCGGCCAAAGGAAGAATTGGTTTTGGAGGTGACCAGTGAGATATACCTGCTGGAGTGCGTGCTACGCGTGGGTGCTGCTATGGTGACCAGTGAGCTGAGATAAGGCGGGGCTTTACCTAGCAGAGACTTGTAGATGAAGTTGCCTGGTATAGAGGTCCTGGATGACCGGAAGCTTGGCCCCAGTGATGTACTGGGCTGTTCACACTACCCTCTGTAGTGCCTTGCAGTCGGGGGCGAGCAGTTGCCATTCCAGGCAGTGATGCTCTCGATGGTGCAGCTGTAGAACCTTTTGAGGATCTGAGGACCCATGCCAAACCTTTTCAGTCTCCTGAGGGGGAATAGATTTTGTCGTGCCCTCTTCACGAATGTCTTTGTGTGCTTGGACTATGTTAGTTTGTTGGTGATGTGGACACCAAGGAACTTGAAGCTCTCAACCTACTCCACTGCAGGCCCGTCAATGAGAATGGGGGCGTGCTCGGTCATCTTTTATCTGTAGTCCACAATCATCTCCTTTGTCTAGGCTGGGCTTCTGACTTTGCAACTTGAGTAGATAGTGATGGCCCTGAGCTGCTTATTAGTAGTCTGGCTCAAAGTGGGTCTGGCTCAGAGTGGGTCTGGCTCAGAGTGGGTCTGGCTCTAGATCTGGGTCTGTGGAGAGCAGAGGAGAAGAGAGGCTGTTGGCTGTGTTGGCTGCTGGAGCCAGCTGGCTGTAAATCACAGCTCATTTGTAAGCTGTCAGCACAGCAGTCTGCAATTGAAAATGCAGGCCCAGCCAGGAGCCAAATCCCAGGCCCTTGTAGAGAAGGAATGGAGGGAGACTGCATGAGCAGCTGTCATTAGTTCTAGAGGGATGCTACCACTCAATGGCGGGTATTCATGTATTTTTTTCAAATAAACATTTATAATCTATCTTTTGCCTCTCTGTGTCTGTAGCTAAAATTGTCCCTTTCCTAAATTAGCCATGGATGTAGGTAGGGATTTGGACTTGTGGTTTTACTTCATTCTCCGTACTGGCCAATGATTACAACGGCGATTTTGATCCAATCATTAATTCATACCTTGTTGTGTCCCCGGCCTGAGAGGATGGAAGGTCAATATGTACGGTAGTTAGATATAGAAGGATAATGTTAACTAGCTAACGTTGCCCATGAATGGAAGTTAGACTAGCGAGTAATCATTTTAGCCAAGTAGCCTGGGACAACAGAATATAAAAGCCTGTACTGTATGACAGAGTGAGAGACTATTTCATCAATATGAAAGAGAGGAGTTGTTTCTCATGAGTCAACATGTTTTCTACTTGCACCAATGTGCGTGCATGCACACACACACACACACACACACACACACACACACACACACACTCACACACACACACACACACACACACACACACACACACACACACACACTCACACACTCACACACACACACACACACACACACACACACACACACTCACACACACACACACACACACACACACACACACACACACACACACACACACACACACACACACACACTCACACACACACACACACACACACACACACACACACACACCCACACCCACACACAGAAATCAGAACCATGCACATCCACATCATATGTAGCTTATGTTGATTGGACTACATCGATATTTTAGTTGTCGCTGTATTAGACTAAGCAGGGGGGGGGGGGGGGGGGGGGTAGCCACGCATCGCTACTGTTTCCACTAGACCCTCTATGCTTCCACTAGACCCTCTGTTTCCACTAGACCCTCTATGTTTCCATCAGAACCTCTATGCTTCCACTAGACCCTCTATGCTTCCACTAGACCCTCTATGCTTCCACTAGACCCTCTATGTTTCCAATAGACCCTCTATGCTTCCACCAGACCCTCTATGCTTCCACTAAACCCTCTATGCCTCCACTATACTCTCTATGTTTCCACTAGACCCTCTATGCTTCCACCAGACCCTCTATGTTTCCACTAAACCCTCTATGCCTCCACTATACTCTCTATGTTTCCACTAGACCCTCTATGCTTCCACCAGACCCTCTATGCTTCCACTAAACCCTCTATGCCTCCACTATACTCTCTATGTTTCCACTAGACCCTCTATGCCTCCACTAGACTCTCTATGCCTCCACTAGACCCTCTATGCTTCCACCAGACCCTCTATGCTTCCACTAGACCCTCTATGCTTCCACTAGACCCTCTATGCTTCCACCAGACCCTCTATGCTTCCACCAGACCCTCTATGCTTCCACTAGACCCTTTATGCTTCCACTAGACCCTCTATGCTTCCACTAGACCCTCTATGTTTCCACTAGACCCTCTATGTTTCCATCAGAACCTCTATGCTTCCACTAGACCCTCTATGTTTCCACTAGAACCTCTATGCTTCCACCAGACCCTCTATGCTTCCACTAGACTCTCTATGCTTCCACTAGACCCTTTATGCTTCCACTAGACCCTCTATGTTTCCACTAGACCCTCTATGTTTCCATCAGAACCTCTATGCTTCCACTAGACCCTCTATGCTTCCACTAGACCCTCTATGCTTCCACTAGACCCTCTATGTTTCCACTAGACCCTCTATGCTTCCACCAGACCCTCTATGCTTCCACTAGACCCTTTATGCTTCCACTAGACCCTCTATGCTTCCACTAGACCCTCTATGCTTCCACTAGACCCTCTATGTTTCCATCAGAACCTCTATGCTTCCACTAGACCCTCTATGCTTCCACTAGACCCTCTATGCTTCCACTAGACCCTCTATGTTTCCACTAGACCCTCTATGCTTCCACCAGACCCTCTATGCTTCCACTAGACCCTTTATGCTTCCACTAGACCCTCTATGCTTCCACTAGACCCTCTATGCTTCCACTAGACCCTCTATGCTTCCACCAGACCCTCTATGCTTCCACTAGACCCTTTATGCTTCCACTAGACCCTCTATGCTTCCACTAGACCCTCTATGCTTCCACTATACTCTCTATGCCTCCACTAGACCCTCTATGCTTCCACTAGACCCTCTATGCTTCCACTATACTCTCTATGCCTCCACTAGACCCTCTATGCTTCCACTAGACCCTCTATGCTTCCACTAGACCCTCTATGCTTCCACTAGACCCTCTATGCTTCCACTAGACCCTCTATGCTTCCACTAGACCCTCTATGCTTCCACTAGACCCTCTATGCTTCCACTAGACCCTCTATGCTTCCACTAGACCCTCTATGCTTCCACCAGACCCTCTATGCTTCCACTAGACCCTCTATGCTTCCACTAGACCCTATATGCTTCCACTAGACCCTCTATGCTTCCACCAGACCCTCTATGCTTCCACTAGACCCTCTATGCTTCCACTAGACCCTATATGTTTCCACTGGACCCTCTATGCTTCCACTAGACCCTCTATGCTTCCACCAGACCCTCTATGCTTCCACTAGACCCTTTATGCTTCCACTAGACCCTTTATGCTTCCACTAGACCCTTTATGCTTCCACTAGACCCTCTATGTTTCCACTAGACCCTCTATGCTTCCACTAGACCCTCTATGCTTCCACTAGACCCTTTATGTTTCCACTAGACCCTCTATGCTTCCACTAGACCCTCTATGCTTCCACTAGACCCTTTATGTTTCCACTAGACCCTCTATGCTTCCACTAGACCCTCTATGCTTCCACCAGACCCTTTATGCTTCCACTAGACCCTCTATGCTTCCACCAGTGCACTTTAATTGGTTTTAGTTAGTGTACTGGCTGGGTTTGGAGAAAGTTACAGTAGAAACTCAGGGGTTGAGAGGAAGGAGAAGAGACTAGGGTTTTAGACTAACACAGAAACAATCACACAGGGACCAACACATACTAGACAGATGCATGTATTCACACAGGGACCAACACAACCAAGACAGATGCATGTATTCACACAGGGACCAACACATACTAGACAGATGCATGTATTCACACAGGAACCAACACAACCAAGACAGATGCATGTATTCACACAGGAACCAACACAACCAAGACAGATGCATGTATTCACACAGGGACCAACACAACCAAGACAGATGCATGTATTCACACAGGGACCAACACAACCAAGACAGATGCATGTATTCACACAGGGACCAACACAACCAAGACAGATGCATGTATTCACACAGGAACCAACACAACCAAGACAGATGCATGTATTCACACAGGGACCAACACAACCAAGACAGATGCATGTATTCACACAGGGACCAACACAACCAAGACAGATGCATGTATTCACACAGGAACCAACACAACCAAGACAGATGCATGTATTCACACAGGGACCAACACAACCTAGACAGATGCATGTATTCACACAGGGACCAACACAACCAAGACAGATGCATGTATTCATATAAATGCACATCTCATTTGATAAAAAGTTATTTTACCCTAGCAGTTTACCCTAACAACAGACACCACTACAGAATGTTGACAGCCGACATGTCTAGGCTCTGATCCAGCACACTGAGCTCAGAGACGGACTAACCCTGTCCTGAACCCAGATCTCTGGCAGACAGTGATCCGTAAAATACCAGCTGTAGTCTTCGCATAAGGAGTTCCTTACAATATTCAGACTGTATGATGAAACACACACACACACACACACACACACACACACACACACACACACACACATGTTTGATGACAAACCAAGGGTGAAGTGTTGGGTCAGAGGTCCTACAAGCCTTAATGAAACACCATTTGGTATTTTACGGCATTGGTACAACTACAGTAATTAAATGTATTTTTTGTTTGTGTTTTAATCAGAGGAGACCCGTCTTACTCCAACTCTTCCTGAGTTGGTAGCTGGCCCTCCTGGTCCATCTGGCCCCCTAGGACCTCCAGGTACCACTTCCGTTCTGTGTGTATACGTGTGTGTGTGTGTGTGTGTGTGTGTGTGTGTGTGTGTGTGTGTGTGTGTGTGTGTGTGTGTGTGTGTGTGTGTGTGTGTGTGTGTGTGTGTGTCTGTGTGTGGGGCTGGTGTTTTTCTCCAAGAATCAGGACGGAACTACAGGTAGTATGGACATGAATATGTTCTGGAACTGTTTCTGTGACATCACAGGTCCCCCTGGACCAATCGGACCAGCAGGAGTTCCAGGTCTCCCAGGGCGAGATGTGAGTACCAAATAGTCTGGTATAATGTCAGAGATGTTACTATGGTCACGGTCAACATTACATAGCAGAAATTTTACTATGGTCACGGTCAGGTCAACATTACATAGCAGAGATGTTACTATGGTCAAGGTCAACATTACATAGCAGAGATGTTACTATGGTCACAGTCAGGTCAACATTACATAGCAGAGATGTTACTATGGTCAAGGTCAGGTCAACATTACATAGCAGAGATGTTACTATGGTCAAGGTCAACATTACATAGCAGAGATGTTACTATGGTCACGGTCAGGTCAACATTACATAGCAGAGATGTTACTATGGTCACGGTCAACATTACATAGCAGAGATGTTACTATGGTCACAGTCAGGTCAACATTACATAGCAGAGATGTTACTATGGTCAAGGTCAGGTCAACATTACATAGCAGAGATGTTACTATGGTCACGGTCAACATTACATAGCAGAGATGTTACTATGGTCAAGGTCAACATTACATAGCAGAGATGTTACTATGGTCACGGTCAGGTCAACATTACATAGCAGAGATGTTACTATGGTCACGGTCAACATTACATAGCAGAGATGTTACTATGGTCAAGGTCAGGTCAACATTACATAGCAGAGATGTTACTATGGTCAAGGTCAGGTCAACATTACATAGCAGAGATGTTACTATGGTCACGGTCAACATTACATAGCAGAGATGTTACTATGGTCAAGGTCAGGTCAACATTACATAGCAGAGATGTTACTATGGTCAAGGTCAGGTCAACATTACATAGCAGAGATGTTACTATGGTCACGGTCAACATTACATAGCAGAGATGTTACTATGGTCACGGTCAGGTCAACATTACATAGCAGAGATGTTACTATGGTCAAGGTCAGGTCAACATTACATAGCAGAGATGTTACTATGGTCAAGGTCAGGTCAACATTACATAGCAGAGATGTTACTATGGTCACGGTCAGGTCAACATTACATAGCAGAGATGTTACTATGGTCACGGTCAGGTCAACATTACATAGCAGAGATGTTACTATGGTCACAGTCAACATTACATAGCAGAGATGTTACTATGGTCACGGTCAACATTACATAGCAGAGATGTTACTATGGTCACAGTCAGGTCAACATTACATAGTAGAGATGTTACTATGGTCACAGTCAAAATTACATAGCAGAGATGTTACTATGGTCACAGTCAACATTACATAGCAGAGATGTTACTATGGTCAAGGTCAACATTACATAGCAGAGATGTTACTATGGTCACAGTCAGGTCAACATTACATAGCAGAGATGTTACTATGGTCAAGGTCAACATTACATAGCAGAGATGTTACTATGGTCACAGTCAGGTCAACATTACATAGCAGAGATGTTACTATGGTCAAGGTCAGGTCAACATTACATAGCAGAGATGTTACTATGGTCACAGTCAACATTACATAGCAGAGATGTTACTATGGTCAAGGTCAGGTCAACATTACATAACAGAGATGTTACTATGGTCACAGTCAGGTCAACATTACATAGCAGAGATGTTACTACGGTCACGGTCAGGTCAACATTACATAGCAGAGATGTTACTATGGTCACGGTAAGGTCAACATTACATAGCAGAGATGTTACTATGGTCACGGTCAGGTCAACATTACATAGCAGAGATGTTACTATGGTCACAGTCAACATTACATAGCAGAGATGTTACTATGGTCACGGTCAGGTCAACATTACATAGCAGAGATGTTACTATGGTCACGGTCAGGTCAACATTACATAGCAGAGATGTTACTATGGTCACGGTCAGGTCAACATTACATTGCAGAGATGTTACTATGGTCACAGTCAACATTACATAGCAGAGATGTTACTATGGTCACGGTCAACATTACATAGCAGATATGTTACTATGGTCAAGGTCAGGTCAACATTACATAGCAGAGATGTTACTATGGTCACAGTCAACATTACATAGCAGAAATGTTACTATGGTCAAGGTCAACATTACATAGCAGAGATGTTACTATGGTCACGGTCAACATTACATAGCAGAGATGTTACTATGGTCAAGGTCAGGTCAACATTACATAGCAGAGATGTTACTATGGTCACAGTCAACATTACATAGCAGAGATGTTACTATGGTCACGGTCAACATTACATAGCAGAGATGTTACTATGGTCACGGTCAGGTCAACATTACATAGCAGAGATGTTACTATGGTCACAGTCAACATTACATAGCAGAGATGTTACTATGGTCAAGGTCAACATTACATAGCAGAGATGTTACTATGGTCACGGTCAACATTACATAGCAGAGATGTTACTACGGTCACGGTCAGGTCAACATTACATAGCAGAGATGTTACTATGGTCACAGTCAGGTCAACATTACATAGCAGAGATGTTACTATGGTCACGGCCAGGTCAACATTACATAGCAGAGATGTTACTATGGTCACGGTCAGGTCAACATTACATAGCTGAGATGTTACTATGGTCACGGTCAGGTCAACATTACATAGCAGAGATGTTACTATGGTCAAGGTCAACATTACATAGCAGAGATGTTACTATGGTCACGGTCAGGTCAACATTACATAGCAGAGATGTTACTATGGTCACGGTCAACATTACATAGCAGAGATGTTACTATGGTCACGGTCAACATTACATAGCAGAGATGTTACTATGGTCAAGGTCAGGTCAACATTACATAGCAGAGATGTTACTATGGTCACAGTCAACATTACATAGCAGAGATGTTACTATGGTCAAGGTCAACATTACATAGCAGAGATGTTACTATGGTCACGGTCAACATTACATAGCAGAGATGTTACTATGGTCACGGTCAGGTCAACATTACATAGCAGAGATGTTACTATGGTCACGGTCAGGTCAACATTACATAGCAGAGATGTTACCATGGTCACAGTCAACATGACATAGCAGCAATGTTACCATGGTCACGGTCAACATTACATAACAGAGATGTTACTATGGTCAAGGTCAACATTACATAGCAGAGATGTTACTATGGTCACGGTCAGGTCAACATTACATAGCAGAGATGTTACTATGGTCACGGTCAGGTCAACATTACATAGCAGAGATGTTACTATGGTCACGGTCAGGTCAACATTACATAGCAGAGATGTTACCATGGTCACAGTCAACATGACATAGCAGCAATGTTACCATGGTCACGGTCAACATTACATAACAGAGATGTTACTATGGCCACAGTCAAAATTACATAGCAGAGATGTTACTATGGTCACAGTCAACATTACATAGCAGAGATGTTACTATGGTCAAGGTCAGGTCAACATTACATAGCAGAGATGTTACTATGGTCACGGTCAACATTACATAGCAGAGATGTTACTATGGTCACGGTCAACATTACATAGCAGAGATGTTACTATGGTCACGGTCAGGTCAACATTACATAGCAGAGATGTTACTATGGTCACGGTCAACATTACATAGCAGAGATGTTACTATTGTCAAGGTCAACATTACATAGCAGAGATGTTACTATGGTCACGGTCAGGTCAACATTACATAGCAGAGATGTTACTATGGTCAAGGTCAGGTCAACATTACATAGCAGAGATGTTACTATGGTCAAGGTCAGGTCAACATTACATAGCAGAGATGTTACTATGGTCACGGTCAACATTACATAGCAGAGATGTTACTATGGTCAAGGTCAGGTCAACATTACATAGCAGAGATGTTACTATGGTCAAGGTCAACATTACATAGCAGAGATGTTACTATGGTCACGGTCAGGTCAACATTACATAGCAGAGATGTTACTATGGTCACGGTCAACATTACATAGCAGAGATGTTACTATGGTCACGGTCAACATTACATAGCAGAGATGTTACTATGGTCACGGTCAGGTCAACATTACATAGCAGAGATGTTACTATGGTCAAGGTCAACATTACATAGCAGAGATGTTACTATGGTCACGGTCAGGTCAACATTACATAGCAGAGATGTTACTATGGTCACGGTCAACATTACATAGCAGAGATGTTACTATGGTCACGGTCAACATTACATAGCAGAGATGTTACTATGGTCACGGTCAGGTCAACATTACATAGCAGAGATGTTACCATGGTCACAGTCAACATGACATAGCAGCAATGTTACCATGGTCACGGTCAACATTACATAACAGAGATGTTACTATGGCCACAGTCAAAATTACATAGCAGAGATGTTACTATGGTCACAGTCAACATTACATAGCAGAGATGTTACTATGGTCAAGGTCAGGTCAACATTACATAGCAGAGATGTTACTATGGTCACGGTCAACATTACATAGCAGAGATGTTACTATGGTCACGGTCAACATTACATAGCAGAGATGTTACTATGGTCACGGTCAGGTCAACATTACATAGCAGAGATGTTACTATGGTCACGGTCAACATTACATAGCAGAGATGTTACTATTGTCAAGGTCAACATTACATAGCAGAGATGTTACTATGGTCACGGTCAGGTCAACATTACATAGCAGAGATGTTACTATGGTCAAGGTCAGGTCAACATTACATAGCAGAGATGTTACTATGGTCAAGGTCAGGTCAAAATTACATAGCAGAGATGTTACTATGGTCACAGTCAACATTACATAGCAGAGATGTTACTATGGTCACGGTCAGGTCAACATTACATAGCAGAGATGTTACTATGGTCACGGTAAGGTCAACATTACATAGCAGAGATGTTACTATGGTCAAGGTCAACATTACATAGCAGAGATGTTACTATGGTCACGGTCAACATTACATAGCAGAGATGTTACTATGGTCACGGTCAGGTCAACATTACATAGCAGAGATGTTACTATGGTCACGGTCAGGTCAACATTACATAGCAGAGATGTTACCATGGTCACAGTCAACATGACATAGCAGCAATGTTACCATGGTCACGGTCAACATTACATAACAGAGATGTTACTATGGTCAAGGTCAACATTACATAGCAGAGATGTTACTATGGTCACGGTCAGGTCAACATTACATAGCAGAGATGTTACTATGGTCACGGTCAGGTCAACATTACATAGCAGAGATGTTACTATGGTCACGGTCAGGTCAACATTACATAGCAGAGATGTTACCATGGTCACAGTCAACATGACATAGCAGCAATGTTACCATGGTCACGGTCAACATTACATAACAGAGATGTTACTATGGCCACAGTCAAAATTACATAGCAGAGATGTTACTATGGTCACAGTCAACATTACATAGCAGAGATGTTACTATGGTCAAGGTCAGGTCAACATTACATAGCAGAGATGTTACTATGGTCACGGTCAACATTACATAGCAGAGATGTTACTATGGTCACGGTCAACATTACATAGCAGAGATGTTACTATGGTCACGGTCAGGTCAACATTACATAGCAGAGATGTTACTATGGTCACGGTCAACATTACATAGCAGAGATGTTACTATTGTCAAGGTCAACATTACATAGCAGAGATGTTACTATGGTCACGGTCAGGTCAACATTACATAGCAGAGATGTTACTATGGTCAAGGTCAGGTCAACATTACATAGCAGAGATGTTACTATGGTCAAGGTCAGGTCAACATTACATAGCAGAGATGTTACTATGGTCACAGTCAACATTACATAGCAGAGATGTTACTATGGTCACGGTCAGGTCAACATTACATAGCAGAGATGTTACTATGGTCACGGTCAACATTACATAACAGAGATGTTACTATGGTCAGGGCGGTGTGAGCCTGGCTATGTGAGGGAGGTGTCTGAAATGTCGCCCTGTTCGTGCGTTGTAGGCAGAGGGAGGTCTCCAAGGCAAGGCTGGGAATCCCGGTCCTAAAGGAGACGCAGGGGAGAGGGTGAGGCAAAATGTTACCCCTAATGTTCTCATAAGAAAACACTGGACTGCTTTGTAATTCATTCGCTATGAAAGGTTCAGAGGGTTTATTTCAACAGTGTCTTTGTTCCATTGTGCAAAAGACATCTGTTTGATCAGGAGGTAGATGGGCACTCTTCAAAGACCTCCCAAATGGAACCCTGTCCCCTACAGAGTGCACTATTTTTAATCAGGGCCTGGTCTCTCTCTCTCTCTCTCTCTCTCTCTCTCTCTCTCTCTCTCTCTCTCTCTCTCTCTCTCTCTCTCTCTCTCTCTCTCTCTCTCTCTCTCTCTCTCTCTCTCTCTCTCTCTCTCTCTCTCTCTCTCTATATATATATATATATATATATATATATATATATATATATATATATATATATATATAGGGCCCTTCAGGATTACCAGGGGAGCACGGCCAGCCTGTGAGTATAGCACGTGTTGCACACAACACGTGCACACACACACACACAAACATACACACACATGTATTTGACCTCCTAGTCTTGCACATAGTATTTCACCACACACTCAGACATTCTGTGTATTCTAGGTAGTCTGTGTATGTTGCCTCTGTGTTGATAATGTATGTGTGACTGTGTTTACAGGGGCAGTCTGGGCAGAAGGGGGAGCCAGGAGAGGGTTTGCCTGAGGTATGCACAGTATTGGACCTCAGTAGATTTTAATATGCTGCTTCCCTGAGTATTCATGGCTCTTTTTGCCCGTGGAGGTGAGTGTGTTTCTGAATGCATGTCTATCTGTATCTCAAGGGGGGCGCTGAGTGAGTGCCTGTATCTGTCTGTCTCTCAGGGGGGAGCTGAGGGAGTGCCTGTATCTGTCTGTCTCTCAGGGGGAAGCTGAAGGAGTGTCTGTATCTGTCTGTCTCTCAGGGGGAAGCTGAAGGAGTGCCTGTATCTGTCTGTCTCTCAGGGGGGCGCTGAGTGAGTGTCTGTGTCTGTCTGTCTCTCAGGGGGAAGCTGAAGGAGTGTCTGTATCTGTCTGTCTCTCAGGGGGAAGCTGAAGTAGTGTTTGTATCTGTCTGTCTCTCAGGGGGAAGCTGAAGGAGTGTCTGTGTCTGTCTGTCTCTCAGGGGGAAGCTGAAGGAGTGTCTGTGTCTGCCTGTCTCTCAGGGGGAAGCTGAAGGAGTGTCTGTATCTGTCTGTCTCTCAGGGGGAAGCTGAAGTAGTGTTTGTATCTGTCTGTCTCTCAGGGGGAAGCTGAAGGAGTGGCTGTGTCTGTCTGTCTCTCAGGGGGAAGCTGAAGGAGTGTCTGTGTCTGTCTGTCTCTCAGGGGGAAGCTGAAGGAGTGTCTGTATCTGTCTGTCTCTCAGGGGGAAGCTGAAGGAGTATGTCTGTATCTGTCTGTCTCTCAGGGGGAAGCTGAAGGAGTGTCTGTATCTGTCTGTCTCTCAGGGGGAAGCTGAAGTAGTGTCTGTATCTGTCTGTCTCTCAGGGGGAAGCTGAAGGAGTGTCTGTATCTGTCTGTCTCTTAGGGGGAAGCTGAAGGAGTATGTCTGCATCTGTCTGTCTCTTAGGGGGAAGCTGAAGTAGTGTCTGTATCTGTCTGTCTCTTAGGGGGAAGCTGAAGTAGTGTCTGTATCTGTCTGTCTCTCAGGGGGGAGCTGAAGTAGTGTCTGTATCTGTCTGTCTCTCAGGGGGAAGCTGAAGTAGTGTCTGTATCTGTCTGTCTCTCAGGGGGAAGCTGAAGGAGTGTCTGTATCTATCTGTCTCTCAGGGGGGAGCTGAGTGAGTGCCTGTATCTGTCTGTCTCTCAGGGGGGAGCTGAGGGAGTGCC